>NW_013666985.1:43587-45797 GCF_000517525.1 Limulus polyphemus | reverse complement strand
TGTATAATTAGAGATAGACAGAAAAGGAAAAAAATCAAAGTTTCGTTCACTTGGGGATTTATAAGCTCTTGTCATTCAACATGCATAACTTTCAAAATGTTCATTCATATAGAAATAAAACTGCTGTATAATTAGAGATAGACAGAAAGGAAAAAAACTCAAAGTTTCGTTCACTTGGGGATTTATAAGCTCTTGTCATTCAACATGCATAACTTTCAAAATGTTCATTTTTACGGAAGAAAAACTGTTTTGTTTTTGCCAGAAGGACTAACTCGAATGATGAAGGCGCCTTTTTCGTTATTATCATTCATTCTACACAGTGGGCTATTTTTAAACCTTTCAATGTAGTGTCAATTCAGTTTTCGCTTGAACACTAAGAGATTTTCATGTGCGTATTTGTTTAGTCTATTTAACAGCAAAGTAGAAAAACTTTACGGAGTAAAAGAACTTTTACTCTCATGTATCAACTATCAACTATCATGTATCAACGTTATTATAAAAACTGGATGTTAACAAATAACTGTGACATAAATGAAAATAGCTTATCCTTTCACATTTTAATGGCAGGTTTTTTTCATAATGATTTTCTTCAAAGATAAACAACTCTGCTGCTCTACTCTATATAAACGTCCCCAGTGTGCTCGTGATGCAACAGAAAAAAATATATAAATCTCGAAACTTAATTCCTGTAATATTAAATGAAGCATTCTTTACGTTATTTTTGTTGGATTATTATTATTACTCGAGTAATATCAGGCCTATAAATAATTAGTAAACATCGTTAGCAGTAAATTATTTATAAGTAATTATTGATACAAACTAAAAAGAAATACAATTTTGTAGATGTTCGTACATGACAATAACGTGGTAACTTGTTTACGTTTGGTTTTCTAAATAAGTTTGTTACCACATGTTTGCAAAAATCTGTTTGTTCTATTAAATTAAATTTTACTGCAACCCAATTAAGCGTACACTGAGATAACTTCGTTTTAATTCTATGTTTTTATTCATATATCTACTGTCTAGGATGAAGCAGAAGAATGGTATTTTGAAGAATCGAGGGCCTCAACCACAGTCTCCAATTCTTAGGTAATTCGCTTAAAGTGATTGTTTAAAGTTTGTTTGTTTGTTGTTTTTTTTCGTAGTTTAAAAGGCCAGTAAACGTTGTAGAATTAAATAATGAGAAAGAAGACGTAATGTTTTAAACATAAAACGAATAGAAAAAATATAAAACAGTCGTAGCATGTGCGTAAAATCTTACGTTAGTTTAGCTGACGGACTTGCACAGAGCACCTCCCCACCCCTTCCCCACTTCACAAAATTTGGATTCTTGAGACTCATCTTCATATAATGAACAAAAATTCGAAGGTTTTAATCGCCCCTCAGAAATGTGCTTCAATTTTCTATTTCTTTTCAAGTCAAGGAATTCAAATAATTTTTAAAATTTAAGTAGACTATAACAATGTTTGTTTGTTTTGAATTTCGCGCAAAGCTACACGAGGGTTATCTGCGCTACCCGCCCATAATTTAACAAGGAAAGACTATAGGGAAAGCAGCTAGTCATAACAACCCACCGCCAACTCTTGGGATACTCGTGTACCAGCGAATAGTGGAACTGACCGTCACATCATCACGCCCCCACAGCTGAAAGGGCGAGCATGTTTGGTGGGAGGGTAATTCGAACCTGCGGGCCTCGATTTGTGTAGGGATGAGCTTGAAGTGGGCTGATTTCCTGCTAAATTAAAATATTTCCATCACGTTTGGCTCCCCCGGATAGGACGGTAGTAAGTCTACAGACTTATAACGCTAAAATCCGGGGTTCGGTTCCCCCGCGGTGGACACAGGAGATAGCCCAATGTGGCTTTGCTGAAACAAACAATCAAAACATCAAGTCTGATTTGTATCCAGTTAACATTATTTAAGGAAATTATATACACACACACAGATAACTAATTTTAAAATATCACTCTTTAGTTGAGACATCTGTTACGTATTAGAATTTCGAATAGTCTGAAGCCGAGTTAAATAATTTAAATTTAGTAGTTAAATTATACTTTGGATTTAATATTTTAAAAAATGCCGATATATATAGCAGTTTGTAATATTTGCTAACAACATTGATACACACAGTCTTCGTTTTTAACACAAATGCGTTTGAATATACACACAACA
The DNA here is from genome assembly GCF_000517525.1 of Limulus polyphemus. Taxonomy (NCBI): domain Eukaryota; kingdom Metazoa; phylum Arthropoda; class Merostomata; order Xiphosura; family Limulidae; genus Limulus; species Limulus polyphemus. The sequence continues at coordinate 43,625 of NW_013666985.1, read as the reverse complement.
GTACAATTTACAATAACAATTATTACAAATACTTATTG
>NW_013666985.1:41278-42968 GCF_000517525.1 Limulus polyphemus | reverse complement strand
ATATATATATATATATATATATATATTGTTGATTCTTACTCGCGAGAATCTTCTACAACTTTGGAGAATAGGTGAGATTTTCGCAATACCTATCTAACAGTATAAGCTATGTATGTTTCTGAATATAAACTTAATCTAAACAACATTCATATTAAAATAAATACATAACAACAAATTCGTTACACGTCAGATTCATTGTATACTTAACAAATCAAATGCATCTGTAGATAAAGCCGCATTAAATTTAAGAAGTACAAATATTTGCATTGATTTAGGAATTTGTCACGCTGGTAATTTTTTCTTAACAATAACGTTTAAACTATGGAATATAAAACCCATTTCTAAGCAACCAGAGTTGATTAGAAGTAATGCAAGGAAGAGATTTTGTAGAGAAGAATTTCAGCAAATCGGATTTCTTCGAATCTAGAAAAGTTGGTGATAGTTTTTCTTCTCTTTTATATCGTTTGAAACATTTATTTCCACATTTCGATAACGCTGCTTTTACTTTTTCGTGAAATTTTAACAAAATGCAGCAAAGCTTCATTTGATATAAACATTTACGGAAGAAAATTATTTTTTTCTCACGTCATCTTAACGTTAAATAAACTGTGGAACACCCCTACTTGCAAAGTGCATCTGTTCTAATAGTGTAGGGTGAAACGAGCAAGTGACGAAAATCGAATGTTTCATTGCGTAATTTATAGGTAAGCCTTGTTTATTAATTGTTTGTTTTTTTTAGTATCTTAACGTTTTAACACTGTGTCTTTTGCAAGTTATTTTACCAATATCTAAATTTTGTTGGTAATTTTCAACACGAATTGATATATGATACTTGGGTGATATTTCACTTACTTAGAACAGCTTGGTATTAGAATGTAATTACAGGTGGTATTTTCTAAGTATTTAAATGATTGTTTTCTGGAGCAAAGCTCCACAGGAATCGAACATTGAATTTTAGCGTTATAAGCCCTCAAGCTTGCAGATAAGCCACCAAAGGGCTTTTAATTACTTACTTTCGATAAATCTTAGAAGCTTTGGAGTTTAACAAGTTAATATTCATGTTGTTGCTGTTATTTGGGAAGTTTCGGTTTCTCACAGCTATGAGAGATTTATCTTCCCGCTTTTCATGTAATGCATTTTCTCTTACCCCCGAATAACCAGGACGGTTAATAAATAAGTGTGCAAATGGAAACTCGGATCCGCTTTTCTGTAATTTGTTTAGTCAGGAAAACATTCCAAAGGAACACCTTCAGAAATTCTCCGTCGTTTGTCGATTTATCATTAGGTGCTCCCTTAAATGTTCTATTTCATGAGCTGTCCACTCACGCAAAGGTTTTACTTGGTAATGATACAACTTACTTAAAGCTGCTATTTCGTATAACTTCACAATTGTTTATGCATTATGTTCTAATTCTCCTCGATTAATAATTAATGAGTAGAAGTCAGCAGAGTTCTAAATAACATTACACATTGTTCTTGAATGTTGATGTATAGAGGATTAATGAAATATGTCCTTATATCTTTTGAACGTTAGTAATAAAAAACTTCTCTGATTGCAAAGCATTCTCCTATATTACCGTCTATATTATCATCTACATTACCATCTATATTATCATCCACATTACCATCTATATTATCATCCACATTACCATCTATATTATCATCCACATTACCATCTATATTATCATCC
>NW_013666985.1:25589-40373 GCF_000517525.1 Limulus polyphemus | reverse complement strand
CATCTACATTATCATCTATATTACATTCTATATTACCATATATATTATCATCTACATTATCATCTATATTACAGTCTATGTTATCATCTACATTACCATCTATATTACAATCTATATTATCATCTATATTACAATCTACATTCCCATATATATTACAATCAACATTACCATCTATATTATCATCTACATTACAATCTACATTACTCTCTATATTACAATCTACATTACCATCTATACTATCACCTATATTACCATCTACATTATCATCTATATTACAGTCTATGTTATCATCTACATTACCATCTATATTACAATCTAATGGTAATGTAGACTGTAATGTAGATGATGGTATAGATGGTAATGTAGATGATAATATAGATGGTAATGTAGATGATAATATAGATGGTAATGTAGATTGTAATATAGAGAGTAATGTAGATTGTAATGTAGATGATAATATAGATGGTAATGTAGATTGTAATATATATGGGAATGTCTATATTACAATCTACATTACCATCTATATTATAGTCTATGTTATCATCTACATTACCCTCTATATTACAATCTACATTACCATCTATACCATCATCTACATTAATAGATATTTGCTGCTGAATACGTCACTATATTTATATATATATATACACAAGTACCTTGTGGGCTTTAATCTAGTTTAATTTACTTATTTTTTTCCTCTGAATATCTTCTTATATATCATGTAAACGTTAGTCTTAGTCCGCTTTAACCTGATTTGTTTTACTGAATGCCTTATTACGTACCCTGTGAATATTAGTCTACTTAATCCATTTTTTTCTAATGATAATTTTTATGTACCATGTAAACGTTAACCTACTTAGTAATTAATCTAGTTTTTTTTCTGCATACATTCATATGTACCATGTAAACTTTAACCTACCATGTAAACGTTAACCTACTTAATCCATTTTTTCTGATGATAATACTTATGTACCATGTAAACGTTAACCTACTTAATGATTAATCTAGTTTTTTTTCTGCATACATTCTTATGTACCATGTAAACTTTAACCTACCATGTGAACGTCACTCTACTTAATCCATTTTTTCTGATGATAATACTTATGTACCATGTAAACTTTAACCTAATTAATAATTAATCTAACTATTTTTTCTCCTGCACACATTCCTTTATACTATATTAACGTTAGTCTCCTTCAACTCACTGGAATACTTAATAAGTATCTGTTTTTGCAGCCTCCTTAGACGCCAAGAAGTTCTCAGAAGAAACTCTGATTGCGACATCGAGCTAAACACAGATCAACAATCCTGTCCTGAACCCCCAACAGAAACTGTTATCGTCACTGTTCTCTAACACAACTGAACCTTGCACGTGAAGATTAACGCACATGGTTGGCACATCACCATCTTCAAGACCAAATGTTCTGTTATCTTTTTTTTTTTCGTAAGTAACTACATTACATCTACTTTCCTCGACATTTTCCCAAAAGACAGAGTTCCGAATGTACGTGATTTCTACAAATAAACGATTGATCCCAAACTCGGTCTTTGATTTTTTATTTTATTTTCTTAGCCCAAGGAAAACCGATCACATGAAACAGACTTGTAAAAGAAGATTTCACAGACGAAAGACAAATTTGTTACTAGTTTAACTCGATCTAGCATTTTTGATTCCAAAAAAAAAATATGTTATTTAAACAAAGAAATCCTATTCTGCGAATTAGCTAGCTAACCAATATGTAAATTACATTAACTATCTTTTCCTGCTAAATACGTTCCTATCTCTAAATAGAAAAACGTGGTTGTCTCTCTGATATTGTGGGTAACTGTCTGAACCAGTTTCGATACAATTTGATAAAGAAACTTAAATGTACTCTCCATAATTTTTTAAAGTTCAAGTTTAATGGATAAGCAGCAGTGTATCTTCACTAGGTGAAGTGTATCCTTTACCTTTAGTCTGTTACATCAAAATTCCAGACGACTGGCGCAGATAGATAGCCCTCGTGTCACTTTGCGTGAAATTCAGAAACATACAAAAGCTCACTTTCCAGAACTTGTCGAAACATATCTGTAAAATTTCAGGGTTTGTTATGCATTTCGCGCAAAGCTACACGGGGGCTATCTGCGCTAGCCGTCTCTAATTTAGCAGTGTAAGACTAGAGGGAAAGCAGCTAGTCATCACCACCCACCGCCAACTCTTTGGGCTACCCTTTTAACTACGAATAGTGGGATTGACCACCACATTATAACGCACTCACGGCTGAAACGACGAGCATGTTTGGTGTGACAGCGATTCGAATACGTGACCCGCAAATTGCGAGTCGAGCGCCCCCTGCCCAAACTTTCAGTGAAACAAATACTAACATTTTTACACGTAATTCCATTTTCCAATATGTAAGCTATTAAATGTTCGACTTCTGCTACTTTAGTTATCTTATTCTTATGGTCCCTCAGTGGGATAGTGGTAAGTTTACGGACTTATAACAGTGAAATTCGAGGTTCAATTCTCCGTGGTGGTCAAAGCGCGGATAGCATATTGTTCAGCTTTGTGCTAAAACAAAGCTGTAAGTGCGTCATAAATACATTAACGGCATCTGTTGACAAAATTCAACAAAACCAATTTGCCTTATTACAAACTGATTCTGGGTTAAAAGGTGCATTCCGTTTTATTGATTTATCATTTCTAAAACATACTGGAAAACAGTTACCTCTAAATTCTTCTAGTATAGCAAATTTGTTTAGTGTACAGTGATACAAATCCGGCCTTTTTAGAAACAAATAAATGAGAAATTATATTCCTATTCGTATTGACCGTTTTTTATTCTCTCATTGCCTTGGCTAAAGCATTAAAGGTATGAAATATTGAACTAGAATTAAGAGAAATAATATAATTCTTACATATCTTAAATATCGAAGAATTTTCCTTCTCGTGAAGTGTGAAAAAAAAAACATAGAAGTAAAAAATATTTGAGTATTTTGGTCAAGAGAAAATAAAAGATATGTAAATCAATTTCTGAATTAATATCATACTAAAAATCACTAGAATTCCCTATGCACTGAGAAAAGTACAATGTGTAATACTTTTTCCCATCTAAAATATACTGCTTTATATACTTTATTATATTTAAAATATCTACTCCATATACTTTCTTATGTCTAAAAATATATACTGTCCCTATTTTCTTATGTTTGAAATATCTACTGTATATACTTTCTTATGTCTAAAAATATATACTGTCCCTATTTTCTTATGTTTGAAATATCTACTGTATATACTTTCTTATGTCTAAAAATATATACTGTCCCTATTTTCTTATGTTTGAAATATCTACTCCATATACTTTCTTATGTCTAAATATATATAGTCTCCCTATTTTCTTATGTTTGAAATATCTACTGTATATACTTTCTTATGTCTAAAAATATATACTGTCCCTATTTTCTTATGTTTGAAATATCTACTCCATATACTTTCTTATGTCTAAAAATATATACTGTTCCTATTTTCTTATGTTTGAAATATCTACTCCCTATACTTTCTTATGTCTAAAAATATATACTGTCCCTATTTTCTTATGTTTGAAATATCTACTCCATATACTTTCTTATGTCTAAAAATATATACTGTTCCTATTTTCTTATGTTTGAAATATCTACTCCATATACTTTCTTATGTCTGAAATATCTACTGTATATACTTTCTCATATCTAAAAGTATATACTGTTCCTATTTTCTTATGTCTGAAATATCTACTGTATATACTTTTTTATGTTTAATATATCTACTGTTATAGACTTTCTTATGTCTAAAAGTATATACTGTCCCTATTTTCTTATGTCTGAAATATCTACTGTATATAGTTTCCCAGTTTGCCTCTGAAGAAGAAAGGTCCACCTTTCGAAAGTGCTCGGGTTATAGGGTTTTTATTCATTTCTATACTTTCTTATGTTTAGTGTATCTACTGTTATATATTTTCTTACGTCTAAAATATCTACTGTGCATACTTTCTTATGTCTAAAAATAATTAAGTAAATGTGCAATTTTATCATTATATGGCAAAATCTAAATTTTCAATTTCTTTTTCACTTAAACCGTTTTCATAATATGGTCTTTTATACAACTTTTCCATTTTGTTCATGCTTGCTACGTTGCTTTAATTCAAACGCTCTTTCCAAGTACTTTTAAATGTTATCCAACCAGTGTTTCTATAACAGTATCTTATTAATGTTTCTATTACACCGACTTGTTTACTAACATGTCCCCACCCCGGTGGCTCAGTGGTACGTCTGCAGACTTACGACGATAAAAATTCAGGTCTAAGTACCCGTTGTGGACAGAGCACAGATAGTTCATTGTTTTGCTTTTTACTTAACGAAAATCAACCCAATTATTCTCTTACGCCACTCTAACAGAAGTATTTTATTCACGTTTCTTTTACTTAAACCATTACATATATATATATATATATATCTAATATGGCAACATGATTTATTTACCAGAATTGACCATTATAAAAGCCTCAGTACTGAGACCATTTTATTGATATGACAATCCTATAAGTCTTTGTTTTTTTATTGAAACAACATCATAAATTATTATTTAGAACATTTCAAAAATATTTTATTAAAGTATTCTAATAATACTATTCAACAAGCTTGGGCACTAGTCATTTGAATCACCCTATTATATTCACTTTCTTTTAGCCCCCGTTCTTCCGACCTAAACAATAACATATGTTGTCGTCTAGAGGATTTGAGTTTAGTAGTTAGATTTTCAGAATTAAGTTTTCAAGACTTTGAACCAAAAAGGTCTGAAACTATCTCAACTGTAAAAATAAAAGGCAAACTAGAACCCTTTCACCCGTCATGATGTAATTCATTCTTCCCAAACTGTATAAAAATACTTAGAACCCTTTCACCCCCTCATGATGTAATTCATTCTTCCCAAACTGTATAAAAATACTTAGAACGCTTTCACCCCTCATGATGTAATTCATTCTTCCCAAACTGTATAAAAATACTTAGAACCCGCTTTCACCCTTCGTAACATAACTCATTCTCCATACAATCACCTCGTCCTAACATTTTAGTTTAACTGAATTTTTGTTTTGTGAGCTATTGCAGCATTAATGTTTTCTTCGGTAATAAGCGTCAAGTTTTATTTCCTGTTTTAAGTGAAATTCGTGTGATAATTTACCTCGTTGGGTAATAGCTAACTAAACATAGTTATTTGTCTCTTAATGAGTTTTTGGATCACAAATATCTTAGAGCTTTGTATCCGGTTTGTCTTACTTCTTCTTTAAACTACCTGTAAATAGCGTTCTTATTGATATCTCAGAAACATCAGGCCGTCTCTAGAAAACTGTACTATAAATAAGCGCATTATTCTTCCCAACGGAAGATTTCAGAGGGCACTGAAGAGAAAAGAGAAACTTTACTACGTCGAACCATAAAAATACCCAGAGAGACGTAAAATCCACAAGTCTTCCAATGCAATGGAAAAAAAAAAAGAAATATATGATGATATTCAACACGAACAGAAGTGAGCCATTCACAAGTACATTCTTTCCTAGGATTGAAGGTATAAATCCTTTGAAGTGTAGTTAACAAACTTGAGGGACCTACTTATCAGTATTAGCAAAGATGACTTCGTATTTTTTCCCCTTAGTGTATTTTACGCTAACCTTGAAGTTTTGATAGTCTAGTATTTTAGCTTTTTCCTTTCCTAGAATGTCTCAAAAGTGTAAATAGTATTTCACAACTTTTATTATAAGTACAGTATTCAAATATCTAATTAGTTTAATATTCAAACACTTTGTAGAAACAAGTATTAAGATATTTCATAAAGTATTTCCTGTAGCTGCTGAAATTTGTAAAATCACTGTTAAAATAATTAAAAACATTGTTGAAGTATAAATAATGGAACCATTAATACAATACTTATTTATTATTAAATAGATAGTGGAATCCCCAGCACGACACTTCTGAAAGTCTTTATAAATAAAACTTCTTAGATATATATATAATTCAACATATTTTCAAACGTATATTATTAAGATCATTACTTGAATAATTTGTATGATAGCAGATACGTTTAAATATTATATAATGTATTATCTCAGAGTGCAGTGGCTTAACAGCTAAATTTTATCAAATGCATTCACACAATACAAGGATTTGACAGTAGGATAGTATCTAATTGTGTGCATTCACACAATACAAGGATAGTATCTAATATACTCTCGCAGTGCGTGGGTTTAACAGCCGGACATTTTTCAGTGTAATCTCAGAATGTGTGTGGGCGATGGGGGGATTTGAGAACTGAGTATAGTTTATGTAACGTCAGATATACGGGGACTTGACAGCTGGATATTGTCTACCATAGTCTCAGAATACCTGGGTTTAACAGATTGTTAATGTCTAGTGTAGCCTCATATTGCTCGGGTTTGACAGCTGGATATTGTCTACCATAGTCTCAGAATACATGGGTTAACATATGATTATTTTCTAGTGTAATCACAAGCTTCAAAGGTTTGACAGCTTGATGTAGTGTAGTGTCAACGGTGCGGGGATTTGACAATTAGATATTATATAATATATTCTCACAACACAGAGATTTAACAAATGGATATTACATAGTATATTCTCAAGGTGCAGAGGTTTGACAGTTGGATATGGTCTTGTACAGTCTCATCGTGAGGGGTTGAAAGATTGGTGTTATCTAATGTTATTTCACCGTGCAAGAGTTTCACTGGTGGATATTGTCTGGTATAATCTCAGAGTGTAAGAGTTTGACAGCTAGGTACTGTCTATTGTAGTCTCAGAGTGTAAGGGTTTAACAGTTAGATATTGTCTACTTTAACCCCAGAGTGTAAGAGTTTGACAGCTAGGTACTGTCTATTGTAGTCTCAGAGTGTTAGGGTTGAACAGTTAGATATTGTCTACTTTAACCCCAGAGTGTGAGGGTTTAACAGTTACATATTGTCTACTTTAACCCCAGAGTGTGAGGGTTTGACAACTGAATATTATCTTGTGCAGTTTCAGACTGTTGGATACCGTCTATTCTGACCATCACGTGGTTTAATCGCAGAGATAATACAGAGAACTATTCTAAATGGTACATAAAATAGACTCAAAAACCATTGACTATGTTTGAGTTTTACACAATGTAATTTCAGAGGTCAAGGATAACTTTTAAATTCTACTTGATTTAGTCGCACGGACTTCTACTGAATGTAATATAAAGATAACTTATGTATTCTACTTGATGTAGTCGCAGGAACTTCTACTGAATGTAATATAAAGATAACTTATGTATTCTACTTGATGTAGTCGCAGGGACTTCTACTGAATGTAATATAAAGATAACTTATGTATTCTACTTGATGTAGTCGCAGGGACTTCTACAGAATGTAATATAAAGATAACTTATGTATTCTACTTGATGTAGTCGCAGGGACTTCTACTGAATGTAATATAAAGATAACTTATGTATTCTACTTGATGTAGTCGCAGGGACTTCTACTGAATGTAATATAAAGATAACTTATGTATTCTACTTGATGTAGTCGCAGGGACTTCTACTGAATGTAATATAAATATAACTTATGTATTCTATACGTTGTAGTCACAGCTTTCTCATAAAGTGTGATTAAATCTCAACACACAATAAGTAGAAACCCATCTTTATAAAAAACGTTCCGTTCAGCATTGTTCTATAAAGTTTCAATTTATTTAATAATCTAATGACGACTACCAGAGTTAATAATTTCTCCTGGGAGGATTGTGCGATAAAACTTAAAATAGTGAAATAAGTTGTTCGATGAGTTTCCACTAGATTAGCTAACGAGAAAAACCTAGAAATATTTCAAATAATTCATAGAAATAATCATTTTTGTGTCAGTTACATTACCGAGAACCTTAATTAGTAACAAATATATAAAACGGAAGTTGAAAGCCCAGTCCAGGCTAATAACATCATGTTACAAGAGATTAGTTAGTGATATAGTTTTTAAGTAATTTGAGAATTATCCCTTCTTTTCAAAAGTATAAATCTTAAGAAAAAACATTCGAAACGGAAAAAAATATTGTTGCAGTGTTTGTTTGAAGTTAAGCACAAAGTTACACAATGGGGCTATCTGTGCTCTGCCCATCACGGGTATCGAAACCCGGATTCTAGCGTTGTAAGTCCGCATACATACCGCTGTGCCACTGAGGGGGGCTTGTTGCAGTGTGCAGTGATTTTATACTAAAGAAATTAATATATGTGCCTTCTCACGGGTGAATAATGCAAAACATTTTTGATATGCAATTTTCTTAAGATTGTTTTCTGTAAAACTCACCTGAACATTCGTTTAAAGTGAAAGAAAATCGGCACATAGCCTCAATATAACACGAATACTTGAAAATAATAATGTTGTAAAAATCAGACTGTTTGGTCTAAAAGTTTATCGTTTTTCGACTGCGTTTCCGACCGTTTTAAAAGTATAGCTATTTTTAGGATTTTATCGTATTGATCGTACAGTCTGTATTATTTGCGTATGTAAATGAAATCACATCAACATAATTAACTAAGAAAGCATGACATGATTCGTCGTTGCAATTAAATATTCCATAATACTATAAATTATTTTACTCGATATACAACATATCCGCACTGAGATTGCTTCTCCCTCACGAGGTAGTAAATTTACCGTTTGGTAAGTTTAACACAGCCAAAACAACGTTCTAATATGTGGCTTAGTCAACAACCATGACACGATACGTGAATGTGTTGTTTATATTTATCAGTTCCAAGAGGGCATAGGTTGGCTCTATGGTATAGCTTTAATTAAGGGTGCGTTAGAACAGTGGCAGTCAATTCCTCTGCTCAGTAGGTTAAAATTATGAGCATGTCAGTTCCAAAAACTCCAGCTATTAATTACCTCTACCTTATAAATGACCTTTAAATTAAAGGGACAGAATTATCTGTTTTAGTGTTCAGAATTGAATCATATTTTTATAAAATCAAAATTTTACCTTCATTATCTTGTAATTAACAAGACAATGTAATTAGATTTAACACGATTATTGTAACTACTTTAGATATCGTTATAAGAATCGTGAGTTACAGAAGTTACGTACATATATATATACGTATCACACAGTAATGGAGAGGTAACTCTTCACGATAACGACGGTGCCTTGCCTTTTAACAGCTCTGAGACCACAGACCTATCTGTATACCTTCGTTACTATTTTATTAATATCACAAATAACCCTACATCGTGTTTTAATATCTTACTACTTTTCATTTCTCAATAATAAACAGCTTTTACAAGATGAAATAGCAATCTTCTTTTAAACAAATTGGCCTAATATTTATGAACCATGAAATGTGATCTGTTTCACTTGTATAAATTGCACTAATATGAGATGAGGATTTTCAATATTTAAATCTAATCTAGACCTGTCGAGGAAATATTATTAACTTTTTTCTACATTTAAATCCTAATCTCTTCAGTGCAATGATATGCCATGAAATTTGTGGCTGAAACAAACGTCATCCTACAATACTTTCTCTGTCGATACCAGTGGTTCGACTCTGTATTTTATTAATACCTTCAGTAATCAAACAGACTGTTATATAGTCTTCTTTTTCCAAGTGAAAATAGTTGTTTAACTCTTGCAACGAATTGGCTTAAACATTTTCATTATTAGAATAATAAAAGGAAAATTAAAACCAGTGTTTAATATTTGAAATTGCAGATAAAATGAAATTAATATATATATTAACAATACATTCCTGTTGGTTAAGATACTTCGCAGTTAAACTGAGACTATTAGAGCGCATGATCAAACAGAAGCCAACATAGAGATATATTTGCAATGTGTAAAATAGTAACAAATAAAAATGACGACATCATTAGCACTCTGCACGAAATTGTGTCTTTATTATAAGTTTAGTACTTTAAAAAATACCATAAGAACGTAGTAACAACTGAAAACAAAACTTTAAAAAGTATCTTATATAAATTCTTTATGTGTATTTTCGCATCGTCTCGGTCATGTCTTACATTTATCTTTTTGAAAAACATTTTTTCGCGGCAAATCTGTTTAAAATTTGTTTTCTGTACTTTGCAAAAACCAGAGAACACTTCAAAGAGATGAGCATGATAATGACGAAATAAAATATTTTCTGTTCCTACCAAAAATAGCGCATGATACTAATGACTGCTTTCTTAGTTTTAATTCCTGGCGTAACGCTATGAGTTTTCCATTAAGATGCTTTCTTCCACTTTGCAGACACGCATATCCGTTAAGAGCGACACCGCGAGAAAGTGTCCGTTAAGAGCGGCACCGCGAGGCTATAACTGAACACCGGTACGATTTCTCCTCTGATGCTTTATTGATTGGATAAGTTGCAGAAAAGTTTTCAGTTTTCACAGATACAACTTAAGAAATATCACCGTGTTTTTATATGCCGACACTAAAGTTAAACGACATTAACAGCTATTATGTCGCCTTTCCGCAAAAATTATGCAGACAAATGTGATTTATTTGTACCGTAAATTGCTTGAACAGGCTCACTCATTACATTTGTATTTAGTCAAAAATTCAATTGGTACGATGGAGAGGGTGGAGTTTAAAAAAAGTGCAGTTAAACATCAAACAATTATCAACTATATGCAGTGTTAACTATACATGTATAGGAGATTCAAATCTTACAATATTCCAGACGAATTATACCGTAAATCAAGTTCAGAAAATTCGTACAGAAAAAAATACCAGTAGAGATATCTCCCAATCTGATGTAGTAAGGAAAATAACAAGACACTCTTGCCAGAATAAACTAAACTGGTTTAATATATAAAAAGCTTATATATTGTTTTCCAAATTAAGTAAGCCCAAATCAGTCTGTCGAGAGCAACGTCTTTAACATAAGCCACTTTTCTCTAAAGTATTCACTTCGAAAGGCATGGCTGTCTGTCGGAATGGAAACCATTTTAACTTTTTGACTTTCAATTAGATTATAGTAATGTTTAATCTTCAGCGTAAATACTAATCTAAGTCGAATTTTCCATTATTTATATATATATTTCCATGCATTAAACACACATGCCCAAATGCTTATGAATGAGATTCAGCCTGCCGGATGAAGATAAGGCTTACAATAATTTGCGTTCATATTCTGTTGAAAATGATTGCCACCACGGAAATGGTGCAAAATATGTCAAACAATCATTCAGATTAGGAGCTGCCTCTGGCACGTGCGTCGAGTTTCCTGTATATTATGCAAGAGCTGAATTTGAGTCCGTTGTTTTCAGAGTGATAACAGATTTTAAAGTATAAAATGCGTTTCTGAGTTCATACATTCAACATGAATTTTAATTGTACAGGAAATACGTACAATATTTTGAGCGTTTCATCTACGGAATAAATGTTCTAATTGTCCGTGTAATTAAATTGTAACTGTTGGTTTATTTCTCTCATCTTGGTGATTTTTAATAAACTCATGAAATTGAAACAACATTCATAGAAAATAATCACAATCTCAGCTCAAAGCAAAATTTAAATTAAACATAATAGTTTTTAAGTAACTTAATACAAATTTCCGGCAACCAAAACCAATACGTATAGCTTTGGTAAGTATAAACAACGCAATATATATTATATCAGAAAATATGACAGTTTGGTTAACCCCTGAACTACTTCTTACTCTATTCTAGAAACGGTTTTCTTGTTGAATTCTGTTACTTTACAGCACAGTAATTTTAATAATCATTAAGATCATGTAACCTTGAAAATTAAATTATAATTCTTCAATGTAGTGCAATAGTTTCGAGATTCATCAGGAATTGATTTTATATGGAAAGCTACTGAGATATTCGGAAGTCTGAAATAAAAAAATCAAAATGACAAAAATAAGAGAGAAAAATAAAAAAAAGAAGTTTGGGATAATCATATGATGATTTTTTCATGTGTTTAAATCTGGAATTTATAAAATATTAATAATCGATGCCCTCTGTAAGCCCAAAAAGATACTGCTTACACTGAAACCGTGAAGTCAATACTTTTACAACTGGAATACAACTCAAAGAATGTCATGAGCCTAACAACACTTGTCGTACAATGTAGTCACCAATATACAGTTCACGCACTGAACATATTTGTGTCTTTTCGCTTTCTTAGGTCATAAAATTTCATATCCAAAAGGCTTTCAAACATATCACGACATAATATAATATCGCGATATTTCTATGTTTTATCGCAGAATCCTCTTTCTTTTTTTTTTAATAGATAAAAAAAAATATTTGGAGAAACTGAATCAATCATCTTACTAAAATTGTACACAACAATTTTTTTATGACAACCCTAAGACGTTTATCTGTTTACGTATATGCAGTTTTCCATTAAACAAATTGGAACAGCTTCTGAAAGCTTCTTTGCTGGTTAGTTTTTAGGTTGCTTGTTTGCTATTTCCTCCTGACTGGCAAATGAAAGACGTGATCTGATTATTGTATCTTACTGATTGGTAGGTTGCAGTTCTTGCATGTGTGTGTGTTAATTTTAGAAATAAAAATAAATAAAATTCTGTAAAAGGGTTTGACCTACAAAAATGTAGCAAAATATCTTACATCCTGAAAGATAGATAGAAATTTGATCTTGTTAGTTTTATAAATCCATTGGGAACGGATTGGCCCTGTGGTATAGATCTGGATTTTGTAGCTGGTGAGCCACATTTGAATTCCTGTAATACCATTAATACTCCCAGCACTTTAAGCTGTGGGTATGCTATAACAGTGACAGTTAATCTCTTACCGTGAATGGTGAGTATTAGGGTGCTGGCCCCCCAGTGGCACGGCGGTATGTCTGCGGACATACAACGCAAGAAACCGGGTTTTGATACCCGTGGTGGACAGAGCACAGATAGCCCATTGTATAGCTTTGTGCTTAACTTCAAACAAACAATTAGGGTGCTGCTTATTGGCTGTCTTTTCGTCTGGTCAGTAGTTCAAAATTAGGGACGGTGACAGCTAGCCTTTGTAGCTTTGCAATAAACACAGAATACAAATATAAAGAAATTATAAAAACGTATTGTTTTAATGTCTCTAACAGAAAGCATAATCGTATTCAGCAATATTAGTCTACAATTTAATATTGTTTCTAGGCCTAAAGTAGATGCCTTTTCTTTTTTACGTACGTATCAAATTCTTTGTCGGGATTTGTCATCGTCTAACAGAGATTCCAGACGACAAGACCTAAAAGTGATAATACCAACTGATTATTATAAAACACTTGGATCGAATTGGTGAAAACAGGGTTCGTTATTCCGCTTCAAAGTAGCCTGCGAACAATGTGTCCAAGAAAATTAATTCCAAAACATGTTCTTAGAAACTATAAACGTCTCTGGTTGTTGATGACGACATTATTTTTGTTTTAAACTACAAGTAGTATACTTCAATTATTCAATTTAACATTGGTAATTCTCTTCTACAAGTGTATATGTGAACTATAAACAAAGAACATAACACACCAAATTGTCACGAAAATATTTATTTAAGCTCGGAGTAGAGAAATAGTTTATCCGACTAGGACAGTTCAGAATCCCTAGTTTTCCTTAGTGATTTTCGTATTCCTGTTTAATAGATATACAAGTGTATATGTGAACTATAAACAAAGAACATAACACACCAAATTGTCACGAAAATATTTATTTAAGCTCGGAGTAGAGAAATAGTTTATCCAACTAGGACAGTTCAGAATCCCTAGTTTTCCTTAGTGATTTTCGTATTCCTGTTTAATAGATATATTGAAAAGTCACATCTTAAGTGATGGTGATGATGATGATGATCGTAAAATAAAACTTGAGCCTTGATTTCTTAAGTTTCAATTGGGAAGCTGGTCTTTCATAAAAACACAATTAGATAAATCACAATCAGATATATAGTTACATTAGATGTGCCACAATAATAAACATGATTCATAATTACATTACATAAATCACAATAAGATATATAGTTACATTAGATGTGCTACAATAATAAACTTAATCCATGATTACATTACATAAATCACAATAAGATATATAGTTACATTAGATGTGCTACAATGATAAACGTGATCCATGATTACATTACATAAATCACAATAAGATATATAGTTACATTAGATGTGCTACAATGATAAACGTGATCCATGATTACGTTACATAAGTCACAGTAAGAAAGCGTTTACATTAAGGATGTCGTAATAAGAAAGAGTTTACATTAGGATTGTCATGATGAGAAACTGTGTTTACATAATTAAGTGACAATATTTAATTGCGTTATATATAACTTAAGATAAGTGACAATATTAAGTTGTGTTTTATATAACTTACGGTAAGAAACTGGGTTTACATAAGGTAAGTGGCAATATTCAATTGTGTTTTAGATAACGTACGGTAAGAAACCAAGTTTACATAAGGTAAGTGACAATATTCAATTGTGTTTTAGATAACGTACGGTAAGAAACTGGGTTTACATTTAATGAAGTACAATAAAATCGTAAAATATGTTCTATGAATCGAAATAAAATCTGTGTTTAAGTTTCGTTAATTGATTTTAAGATTTTCTCGTCTTTCTTTATTTTTAAGCGTATTTACCTATCACGTTTATTATTCGATTACGAACAATGCACAAGAACCAATAATTAATTCGCCGCTTTTCAAAAACACTGCATCACCTACAAACCAGCTATGATGTTTTGATAAGTCCAGCTATAAATATTGTATCACCTACAAACCAGCTATGATGTTTTGAT
>NW_013666985.1:21460-24589 GCF_000517525.1 Limulus polyphemus | reverse complement strand
CTATAAATACTGTATCACCTACAAACCAGCTATGATGTTTTGATAAGTCCAGCTATACATACTGTATCACCTACAAACCAGCTATGATGTTTTGATAAGTTCCATCATAGCTGGTTTGTAGGTGATACAGTATTTATAGCTGGATCATAGCTGGTTTGTAGGTGATACAGTATTTATAGCTGGACTTATCAAAACATCATAGCTGGTTTGTAGGTGATACAGTATTTATAGCTGGACTTATCAAAACATTTTGATAAGTTTAGTTATATTTTTATTTGGACATAATGAAACATCTTTGATAACCTGCAAGTTTAAATAATTTTGTTAGAGAAACAAACAGTTTTTATTTTCTAGACAATATATATTATTTTAAACGTGATCTCAGTTAAGAACATCTTAGATCAAGATACAGTTACTCATCTGACTTAACTCCGACTAACAATATAAATCTGTTCAAAATCGCAAAACGACCAAAAATGCTCTTTCTCAAACGTTCGTTGGGGAATATTTCAGATATTTTCTTATATGTGATAACTGATATCGGTCCGAATTCAAACCCACGAGTCTGCCTAACGTGCAAGATTCTTCAACTAACCACATCTCAAATGGTGGATCACGCAATTTTCACTTCACTAGTTATAAAAGAGAGAATATTTGGCAGGATTCTCGAACTATTTAACTGACTTATAAAACTCAAGATCCATTTATTTTATTTTATTTTTAATTTCAATTTCAAATGGCTTAACTAGAGAAAATCTAAGGACCATATTCCGTCCTACAAAATTGAGAATTTTTCTGAAAAAGTAAAATTTAGATTGGATGAAAATATTTTAAAATGAGCAAAAATAATTTATTTTGGTATTGGTAATTTTTTTTCTCAAATTTGTTTTTTGTTGTGATGAACTTTTAAAAGAGTTTAGTTTGCAGATTAAATTGGTTTTAAGTACGCTAATCATGAAGTTCAAACTGATTTTAAGTATTCTAATTATGAAGTTCAAACTGATTTTAAGTACCTTAATCACGTAGTTTATATTGATTTTAATTACCTTAATCACGTAGTTTAAATTGATTTTAAGTACTCTAATTATGAAGTTCAAACTGATTTTAAGTACCTTAATCACGTAGTTTAAATTGATTTTAAGTACCTTAATCACGTAGTTTATATTGATTTTAATTACCTTAATCACGTAGTTTAAATTGATTTTAAGTACTCTAATTATGAAGTTCAAACTGATTTTAAGTACCTTAATCACGTAGTTTAAATTGATTTTAAGTACTCTAATTATGAAGTTCAAACTGATTTTAAGTACCTTAATCACGTAGTTTAAATTGATTTTAAGTACTCTAATTATGAAGTTCAAATTATCTTGAAGTACGCTAATCGTGGTAATTGTCTTTTTTCCTAATTGCAAGTTTATTAACTAATAAGGCTTCGGAAACTGGACTAATCATTTCTTTCATATTTTTATTGAGTCCGTAAAATGACCATCGGGATAAGTGTGATCTTCTTGTCAGCAGTTCTAACGATGACTATACTTGAACTTTTGTGCCTCTGGACTGGTCATTAACCCCATGTGTCACATAAGACTCCGCTTACATAAAAATGTCCAAACTATTATCATGGTCTGAGATTATGAGATTTTACAGAACACGTAATTAAATCATAGTGGTTTTATTTTGACTTGATCTTTAAAATACGATTGTTGGTAAGCACAAAGCTACACAATAGGTTATCAGTGCTCTGCCTACCACATGTATCAAAATTATATTTTTTGCGTCGTAAGTCTACTGACTTACCGCTGAGCCACTGGAGGGCTCGAGATACGAAGAGAGATGGGAAGTCGGCAATCGTTTGAACAAAACCTTCTCGTTTGAGTATCGAAGATCATCTGTTTTGAGAGTAATTCTTCGTAAATTTGTTTTTAATCTCTTTTAAGAGCAATTGTAGAAAACGAGGTAAATTCATGTACAGCGTTCGGTAACTCACTACCTTAAACTTTTAAGTATTTTTTGTGGGATTTACTTGTTCTCGGCTTCTGTATCCGTACATTAATTTATATATTTGGATAACACAGTTATCCGTATCTTAGACGTGAGCTTTACTACTCAAGCATAAATTAGGCAGATTATTTAACTTCCGATGCAGCGATCAATCTTAAAACGTTTGATACTTCTACGAACCTAGTGTGGAATACCACAACGTTTCACTGACGGCACCACTCACTCGGTGGTACCCCCCGTCGACTAGATGGTTAGGGTTCGTTTGTTTGGAATTTCGCGCAAAGCTCCTCGAAGGCTATAATCATTAGTCGTATCTAATTTATCAATGAAAGAACAAAGGGAAGGCAGGTAGTCAACACTATCCACCGCCAACTCTTGAGCTACTCTCTTACCAACGAATAGTGGGATTGACCGTTACCTTATAATACCCCCACGGCTGAAGTCAAGCGCCCTAACCACCAGGACATTCCAGACCCACCAGGTAGTAGCTCGTCAGCTAGATAGTGATCTCTCTGGTCAGGTTTGTTCACTCCTCGCACAAGCTAACGATCTCATATACTTCAAAAAATATACGACAACGCTTCACTAGGGACTCCGCTCACCAGGTAGTAGCACCGTCGACTAAGTGGTGCTCCCGCTGGCCAAGTTTGTTCACTCCTCGCACAAGCTAACGATCTCATATACTTCAAAAAATATACGACAGCGCTTCACTGGGGACTCCGCTCACCAGGTAGTAGCACCGTCGACTAGATGGTGCTCCCGCTGGCCAAGTTTGTTCACTTCTCGCACAGAAGTTAGTGGCCTCTTATTAATGAGGTTGTCAGAATGGGAATAGCAAGTGGTAATGTTTCTATGTTGTCTGGCCTGTCCAAAAAACAGCTTGTATTTAAAATCCTTATTGGTCAATCAACAAAATTATTTCTATTAAAATATAATCCTACGGTTGTTAAGTTATCCAATAAATTCGTTTCCCAAAGCTGGAAAAAACTAAGGGGAGTTATTACTGATTACTTGTGACAACAAATTATAAGGTGTTAATATATGAGCGAGATTTTGCTGACCCAAAAAAACAATTCTTTGGTTGGAGAGCTCCGAGTGTGGTGTTTACCAAAAGCTAGGAAAAAACTA
>NW_013666985.1:14676-21366 GCF_000517525.1 Limulus polyphemus | reverse complement strand
AAACTAAGGGAAGTTATTACTGATTACTTGTGACAACAAATTATAAGGTGTTAATATATGAGCGAGATTTTGCAGACCCAAAAAAACAATTCCCTGGTTGGAGAGCTCCGAGTGTGGTGTTTACCCAAAGCTGGAAAAACTAAGGGGAGTTATTACTGATTACTTGTGACAACAAATTATAAGGTGTTAATATATGAGCGAGACTTTGCTGACCCAAAAAAACAATTCTTTGGTTGGAGAGCTCCGAGTGTGGTGTTTAGAAACTAAGTTTTCATCATAATTTTTCTATTCATTATTATAGAAACTTTGCTGAGTTTCAAATAATACAAAATAACAACTGAAGTTGAAAGTTCCACTCATATTATCATCTTTAGAATCCAGCGATTTTCTGATTCAAATTCTATGCTCCCCTGGTTCGCCTTGGAGATAATAAAAAAATGACCATTCGAGTTTTTGATTTTGGTTTGAATTTCGCGCAAAGCTACACGGGGGCTATCTGCGCTAGCCGTCCCTAATTTAGCAGTGAAAGACTAGAGGGAAAGCAGCTAGTCATCACCACCCACCGCCAAATTTTGGGCTACTCTTTTATCAACGAATAGTGGGATTGACCGTCACATTATAGTGCCCCCACGGCTGAAAGGGCAAGCATGTTTGGTGGGACGGGGGTTTCGAATCCGCGACCCTCAGATTGTGAGTCAAGCGCCCTAACCACCTGGCCATGCCGGGCCCGACCATCCGGGTATGCATATCTTCCCTTTTCAGAGATAGGTAGAATCAATTGCTAACCATTGGTAGATGTTTAAATAGCCAAAACTAATTTGTAAGATATTATTATAAACATATCTACAAACGAAGAGATGGAGATTGATTCAATGTGAATAATATTTCGTGAATTTTTGACACAATTATTTCCAAAAATCACAAAAGATTCGATAAATGCTTGAACTTTCATATCGTGATCTGCTATATTATATTTAGCATTCTTACGTGGACGAGTTACAGATTACGTAAAATACATAAATACAAGAAATAGATACGAGCTTTATTAAACCCGTCTGTTGTATTTTATTTAAGGTTGTCATTGTTTATACTGAGAAAAAAGAGAACGTGGATGATTTGTAACGCAGGGCATCAATGCAGCATAATCTCTTCGGAGAAGTCCTTGATGATAACTCGTTTCGCACTTTCGTAAGCACGAGACGAACTTAGTGAATATCTCGCTTGCGGAAGAGGACTACTTTCAGAATCACTTGAAAGAAAAAATAAATAAAACGTCTGACTTAATCACACGCATTTGCGATCTAAAAACACGGATCTTGTGTGTATTAACAACGATCTCGTTTTATACGTATACATTCTCTCTCTCTCTCTCTTAAGATTTTATATTCTTGTCAGAGCCTCTAAAGAAGACTAGAAGAAGAACACGCAAGGAATTGTGTTGTAGAGAAAAAAGGGAACTCATTGCTTGTGAACTTCATTTCTTTTGTATCTGTACCCCAGTGGCACGGCGGTATGTCTGCGGGCTTACAACACTAGAATCCTGGTTTCGATACCCGTGGTGGGCAGAGCACAGATAGCTTTGTGCTTAATTACAAACAAACATATGACAAAAAGGTTTAGAAATACAAAAAAAAATCTTTATTACAATTTTTCTTTCAAACACTAAAAGAATTAAAAGCTCTATCTGTTGTGTAAGTTAGTGAATGTTGGAGTAAATAATTTATTTTACACCAAAAGAAAATTATTATAAAATTATTACCCAGGCATAAGCCGGATATTTGAATGAGAAACTTTTCCTTTGTGTCTGGAGCAGCAAAGAAGATACAAGCCGAAACTTTGGAGGTGAAGTCGTTTTTCCTTCAAAAAAGAAGGAACCCTCCACCCCCCGTGGTGAACAGAACACAGATAGCTCTTTGTGTAGCTTTGTGTTTAACTACAAAACTTCTAAAAAAAATCAAAAGCTTTTATTTTATCCCAAACTGTTCTACAATTCATACTGTTCTGTCTTACCATTACTTCTAGTTTTGTTTATTAAATTCGCTATCTTATTAAAAGAATTTAAATAATGAAATTGATTTTTAATTATGTAATCATATTAATCAAATATATTTTGAAAACAGGTAGTATAAGTTAAGTAAAAGAATTCATGGTTTTATTTATTAGATTTTCTACCATATAATAACGCTAAGTAAAATAATTACTTTAAGCTTATTAGATGTTCCCGCTATTTCAACATTAATAAGTTAGGAAAAATGGAGCGCATTACTCAGCACGTTCTATTATTTCACTCATAAGTCAAATTCGATAATAGTTTCTCTGTTGTATTAATTCTCCCAAGAACTGCAAAAAAAAAACAACCTTATGAGTTAATTCATTTACTACTCATACCTAAATGTTTATTCTCCGTTGGGTCAGTGGTATGTTTACGAACTCACAACGCTAAAATCCAAGGTTCGATCTCACGATACTGAAAAATAGTAAAATGTCTATGAGGACAAAGTTAAAAGTTTTGGATTGCTATGTTATACCATTTCTCAAGTATGCAACAAAATGTTGGACCATATCGCCAAGTATGGATAAGGGAATTGAAGCAGTTGAATTGTGGTTCTTAAGGCGCATCTTGGAGGTATGTTCGACAAGTCACATCTCAAATAAAGATATTTTGTCCAGAGCAGTTTGCAGGAGAAAGCTGCTGATTAACACCAGAAAGAGAAACTTGGAGTTTTTCAGACACATTATGAGGAAAGAAGAAATTGAAAGTTTGGTCGTAACTGGAAGGATTGAAGAAAGGTGAGACTGTGGAAAACAGAGGTTGACTGATGTGAAGAGTCTATCTAAATGAATGAATGTATTGACATTGGAAATTATTTGTACCTCAAGGAGAAGAGATCTGTGGAAGACCATGGTCATCAACGTCCTGTTTGGAGAGAGAGGCTGTTTCTTCTGGAACAGTGTCGGAATTTGCTTTTTTGTTTTAAATAAAGAGAAATGTGTTTGATGCTAAGATTCTTCTGTCAAAATGGTCAATACTTTTGTCTTGTCCATAATACAAAACAAACAAAAAACATAACTATAAGACAAAGTTTTCAGTCATCCTTGAAGGATGAAAGGACTCTTTAGATTGTGATTTAAATAATGCTCATATCAATGTACATTTCTTTGTAGTTTGTTATCTAGAATTAACTTACAAAGTCACAAATGGGGCAAGTCTCTTTAAGTATAGTTCTTTTTTATTGTCATCGTTTGATAGGGAATAGAATAATCCCATAACTTCTAAAACAAACCTTCATCCAAGTGGAGTTATTTTGATTTCGAAAACTGACGGAAGAGGGCGTCCACGTCTATTTGCTTCAGAAAAGATACTAATGAATGTTACTATGATTCTTTATATAATATTCTAATATTTGAAATAATCTTTCTGGCTATTAAAAGAAACAAATTATCGTTGCCTATGGCCCGAAAATAAAGTATCATAAGAATGATACCCATGCTTCAAACCAAAACCAATTCGGTAAGTAAAACGTATAGTTTCGTAAATTTTAAACTACCCTCTGCATAAAAACTGTAATCAAGTAACAAATTATATCTAAAAACGCTTGTCTTTTGCGTAGTTATCTTTTTGAAATTTTACACAAACTATTTGATAATAGTAAGTTTAATGCGAACACATCGGTAGAAATTGTTAAACGATCCCTAATATTGTTTGCTAAACGTTCACAAACAGTTTCTTTACGCCATTTATACAGCACTTAACTAGCAACTGCTACATGCGAACGAACGATTGGCGGAGAGAACGTGCGATAGTCTTATACTGTAACGCCCGTACGCTAAAACGATACAAAAACGTTATGGGGTGAACTTAAGTTATAGATGTCGTGATAGACGAACACCGGTGTGTGTGTGTGTGTGTGTGTGTGTGTTTGGTTACTTCGGCTAAGATAAAACTACGTGATAAAAATGTCGACAATATTTTCCGTATTCTAGTTACACGTTCCATAAAACAAGCAAAGGCTGATTACAGTTTCTAAGCTTTCAACAACATGGTTGGAAATGTCAAAAGATACGTTCTTTATACTTTAAATTGATCCTGTAAAGCACGGGTGATATCAGTAGAATTAGGGATGATTTCACAACATCTGATATAAAAGATTAGCGAATAAAGCACCACAACCAAAACAAGAATTTTCAAAACTTATGCTCAGTTGTATGTTGGGTTTCGATACCCGCGCTGAGCAGAGCACAAGTAATCCCTTGTGTATCTTTGAGCTTATCAACAAACAAATAAATCAAATTGTATATTATAAGGTTGTTTTTTCCAAATTTTGTTTATGAGTTTGGAACCCTTTTTTCATCACTTATTGACCCCCAGTGGCAAAGCGGTATGTCTGCAGACTTACAACGCTAGAAACTGGGTTTCGATACCCGTGGTGGGCAGAGTGTAGCTTTGTGCTTAATTACAAACAAACAGTCAACACTTACTATTTCCCAACTTTCAAATCCTAAATGGAAACGTCTCACTTTTTTTTCGATTTTCTCACCTAAACCTTGTTATATTACATGTGTTCCTTATTAGCTTTTGACGGATTTTTTTCTGTATTTCAACTAGAAGCATCATTTACGTTTGTGTGTGCGTAATTCGATTCATCGTTATAAATCGACGCCCCCTAACGGAGCGGAAAGAATATCAGACGATATCATCAAATGCAGCTGCTACATTACCAACCATACTACCTGTTTTAATCGCAGGAAAATCGCATTTCTGTATCGTTTTATTTTCGTTTTGACCTGTTTATCTTATCCTTCCAATACCAGCTGTCGAACGGAGAACCAGAACTATAATAATTTTGGCTAATTGACTCTCCACAAAAAAATGTAACTCAGAATGTTTCTTTTACCCCTGCTAGGTCTACCGGTGGGGGCGGTAAGTCTACGACCTTACAGCGCTAAAATTCGGCGTTCGAGTCCCTGTGGTGGACATAGCAAATGGCTTTGCTCTGAAACAAACGAACAAACCTCTTTTAAGTAATGTATTCAGTACTGCGATAATGCAATAGGCATTTTTAATTTTGAAAATGATATGTGTAAGTCATCGAAAAGAAACTAGGGGAATTAATACGAATCATTTCTATGTGCATGAACATATAACTAATTATGTTCTCGGTAACATACTCGTGTGCAGCAAGAGTAAGGGTTAATCAACTTCTTCAACAAATTTCCACATTTTTCAGTTTAAACTTAAATAAACTTATCATAGCCAATTAATTCACTACTTGTGAAACTTAAAAGATCCGTTACTAGGGGTGTGAACTCATTTGATTTTGTTTGTACTGCAGTCAATTGTGAACATACACCGAATATTATTTTTTATGCATTAATTCATTTTGAAAGTTGTGAATATGTATGGAAACAATACCCAGCACGAGTCTGGTAACAACAAATCGCCTAAGGACTTGCTGGGTAACATATAGACTTAGAGAAGGGAGAGACTGTAACAACCATGCAAAACTTTTATAAATTATTTACTGTCGTTTGTTTTATTCTAGGGCCAATAAACATTTTTCGCTGATGCTATCTATCAGTTTACGTTTTCCTACCTATTCTTCCCTTTCAAATAACTATCATATTTTTAACTCTTTAGAAACCTTACCTTACCTCTCTTACTACCTGACAATTTATACTGAAACGTTGTGTTTGAGGTTAGGCCTACATTTATTTGCTGAGTTTATGCTAAAACGTATATTTATGAAATTAGACCTACAACTATATAAGTGAATGTGGCAATATAAATATCATAGGAAATAAGAAGAAATAAACTGATTTGTTATTGTTACGAGGATGGGCTTTACATTATTTTCGCTAAGTAATCCAAAAGAACCCGCCAAATGAAAGAAGTGATATAACACGTTACGACAATGCACATAATCTTTTTGTAACAAAACATATGTTTCCTTTTCTCAAGTGAACATACTCTTCGTCGGTGCATAACTGATCCCATCACTTCTTTCCTTTCCAACTGTCTGTTCTCTATATAATTATCATAATATAATATACACCTGCTCCCTTCGCAACTAATAGTACCTTTTCTGCTCTCTCAGATAACTATAACTTTCTTCCTTCTCAAATAATGAAAATCTAACTTCAAACTAAGATATATAAACCCATCATTTCCTCACAATGATTCATACACCTACTCCATTCTTAATTACTATAACCCTCCTTCTTCCTCAGCGGGTTTTACCTCTCCTCTCTGTCCTACTCCATTCTTAATTACTATAACCCTCCTTCTTCCTCAGCGGGTTTTACCTCTCCTCTCTGTCCTACTACATTCTTAATTTATATAACCCTCTTTATTTCTCAGCTTGTTTTATTTCTCCTCTCTGTCCTACTCCATTCTTAATTACTATAACTCTCCTTCTTCCTCAGCTTGTTTTACCTCTCCTCTCTGTCCTACTACATTCTTAATTTATATAACCCTCTTTATTTCTCAGCTTGTTTTATCTCTCTTCTCTGTCCTACTCCATTCTTAATTACTATAACCCTCCTTCTTCCTCAGCGTGTTTTACCTCTCCTCTCTGTCCTACTCCATTCTTAATTACTATAACCCTCCTTCTTCCTCAGCTTGTTTTACCTCTCCTCTCTGTCCTACTCCATTCTTAATTACTATAACCCTCCTTCTTCCTCAGCTTGTTT
>NW_013666985.1:13183-14410 GCF_000517525.1 Limulus polyphemus | reverse complement strand
TACATTCTTAATTTATATAACCCTCTTTATTTCTCAGCTTGTTTTATCTCTCTTCTCTGTCCTACTCCATTCTTAATTACTATAACCCTCCTTCTTCCTCAGCGTGTTTTACCTCTCCTCTCTGTTCTATTCCATTCTTAATTACTATAAACCTCCTTCTTCCTCAGCTTGTTTTATCTCTCCTCTCTGTCCTACTCCATTCTTAATTACTATAACTCTCCTTCTTCCTCAGCTTGTTTTACCTCTCCTCTCTGTCCTACTCCCGAGAGGAGAGGTAAAACAAGCTGAGGAAGAAGGAGGGTTATAGTAATTAAGAATTGTCCTACTCCCTTCTCAACTCACCACATTCCTCCCTCTTCTCTAAAGAATTAAAATATAACTTTCAACTACAGAATCATTAATGAGACCACCTGAACGTTGGTTTTAAGTAATCAATCTCTATAATAACAACATTTTTCTGTCATAATGAACACCTGAATATTTTATTTACACGTTCTGAAAGCTTCTTTTATTGAGAAGCAAATTCCCAAACGCTTTGAAAGATTGTAGCTGCACATATAGTAGTTACATCTGAAAATATACCATTGTAATGCTATTTTTATTTCCGTATTTATCATTTGAAAAACAGTTGATGTCAACATAGAGAAAGACTTCGGCTGCCAACAAAGGTTCTCATTAGATCCTAAATCAACTGTTCAAACTTCACAGTCGTTCCCGAACTTCCGAAGCAAGTTTTTACGAGTCTGATTCTGCTTCGTTTTGTTTTTCTGTAAACGGAACGTATTCATGTTCGGTAATGAAATTAGTATTGAAAATATAAATATGATAATTAGATGCAGCTCCTCGTGACATTAACCGTGATCATCTACAAAGGAAAAAATGGACACGCGGTAACTAATCAATAAACCTGAAGACTTACAACTCTGAAAACCGGGTTTCAATACCCTTGGTGAACACAGCAAAGGTAGCCCATTGTGTAGCTTTGTGCTTAACAACAAATAAATAAACAAACAAACAAAAAATATTCCATCTGTGTGCCAAACATGGAAATTCTAATAGATGATCATCCTAGAAGAAGGTCCGGCATGACCAGGTGGTTAGGGCGCTCGACTCGCAATCTGCGGGTCGCTGGTTCGAATTTCCGTCCTACCAAACATGCTCGCCCTTTCAGTCGTGGCGACGTTATAATGTGACGGTCAATCCCACTATTCGTTGGTTAAAGAGTAG
>NW_013666985.1:0-12797 GCF_000517525.1 Limulus polyphemus | reverse complement strand
GTGCCAAACATGGAAATTCTAATAGATGATCATCCTAGAAGAAGGTCCGGCATGACCAGGTGGTTAGGGCGCTCGACTCGCAATCTGCGGGTCGCTGGTTCGAATTTCCGTCCTACCAAACATGCTCGCCCTTTCAGTCGTGGCGACGTTATAATGTGACGGTCAATCCCACTATTCGTTGGTTAAAGAGTAGCCCAAGAGTTGGCGGTGGGTGGTGATGACTAGCTGCCTTCTCTTTAGCCTTACACTGCTAAATTAGGGACGGCTAGCGCAGGTAGCCCTCGTGTAGCTTTGCGTGAAATTCACGTTCGAAGTTAAGTAAAAGCCTAAAAAATAGAAGCTGATGTTCAAAATATTTCACATTTGAAATTATCATTCCCTCGTTTGAAGCCAGTGGCGGGAAGGAAGTTTCTTTTAATGAAACAGAAAAGCAAAGAAAAAGAAGAAAACGGTTGCTAAAAACAGAGTGGTGGTGGTGGTGGACAGGGAATATGAATTATTTATTCCATCTCCCATAGATATCAAATATTCATATAAAAACCATGATAAAACCTAAAATGTCTTAGGTTGAAATCCATTGCCTTCAAGTCTTATAACTAAAAAAAATCTATAGTAGAAAGAATATGTTGTTTTGATATTTCTACTGAGCTTAGTTTTACAGCGGCTTAGGTTTAAGTTTGTATTTCAAATTATAACGAGCATTATAAATCTACTCTCCATGTGGCTTTCTTTGTCAGTGCGCATTTACTGTGAAATACAAATGTAAAAAATTCGTTATGTTTGTCTTTTGGTGATTACTAAGATATCTTGTTTACCCACATCGTTCTGAATAAAATATTCGTGGAGTAGCACAAAAAAAACGTAACACGTTCTTTCATAACACGTAAAACAGAAAATTATGATAAGTTTTATCACAGAAATAACAATAATTCGGAATATAATAAGAATAGCTCCAAAATGTCACGAAGCAGTTTTATAAGAAATGCAACCACAAAAACAATAGCATGGTTTCACACTTAGTGATAATTTCAACTTCGTTACGTTTATAGTATAGTGGAATAGCTTCATTACTTTCAGGAAAAAAAACATCCGAAAAAAAATTTTGATTTAGCGGTTAAGCATTGATGACTTTTAGCTTTTGCTGGTTCTGTTAACAGCTTGATTATCTTGAAGTTTCGATGTTCTTAAATAACCGCTTTGAAATTCACAGGACACATTGCCCTCGAGCAAACACATTATCTCTACACGTGTCTTGGTTCTTACTACAAGCATGTGCATTTTCTACGAATCTGGATTCTTACTGTGTTCCGTGAAGGAACTCGGAACGTGATTTACCTATTTTCCTTTAGAGGGACACTCCATTACTTTCAACAAGGCAGTAGAGTTCGAACTGTGAACATAAAAATGACAAAACTTTTTTTGCTGTTGAAGATCGTAACGCCGTTTATATCCTCTGGAGGAAAATATCCTTAAAACTATGAAAGTACCTCAATAAAAACATCATTGAAGTTCTTGTTATAGTTATTACAGTGTACGACTCTACTGGCTGACGAAAGAACCGTTTATTTTAACTTACTTTTGTCAGGAAAACCAGTAAACAGTTTTATACATAGGTGGTAGTCTCGTGCTGTGATGGATGCTTTTATTGTCACGAAGTTCTATAAGTAAATAAAACTTCGCTTACAATTAAAACGAAGTTTAACAGAAGGTAAAAGTGCTTTATTTAAAGTGCATCAAATTATAATTTTTGATACTGACGAATAAAAGCATATTTGTTTCCAACTGCAGACTGCCCCCAGTAGCACAGCGGTATGTCTGCGGACAGATAGCACAGATAGCCCATTGTGTAGCTTTGTGCTTAATTCCAAACAAACAAACAAACTGCAGACTATAAAAAAATGAGCAATTACTGGGAGGGACTTTTTTTTTAGATATCAGCGAAAAACAAACAATGATCCTAACATCCTAGTACGCTGTAATCACATAAAACAGATTTAAAGAAAAAAAAATGTATTTAATCATTTTACACAAATGATGGAAAAGCCTGCAAGGAAATAGATAACTCTAAATCAACACAAGTAATGGAGATCCCTACAAGGAACTTGGTAACTCGAAATTAACAACTATTGAAGGCCATGAAAAGAAATAGAAATCTTTAAAAAAATTCTGAAGACCCTAGAAGAAAAGAAATGACTCAGTATTAACAAATATAGAAGACACTAAAATGACGACTTTACAGTCTTAGTCAAAATGTTTGCATATTTTGTGACAAATAAAATCATTATTCTTAAGATGGTTTGGAAATACACTTAGCGTTGTCAAACTGAGAAATGAATGCTATATTAAACATCCACATATGTAATTTGTATAATGAGACAGGTTCCATGGACATCATGAACGATTTATTAGAACAAACAAACAATTTTATGATACACCTGTAGAAAGATGTGTAATTTAACATTTCACCTATCACAACAAAACTTTACCAAAACATATATAATGACAAAATATAACATCAAATTATTATCAATAACGTCTGTAACCTTATATCAGTTCATATTAAACATTCAGTAATTGGGTGGTCTTCCTCGTACTCTAATAATCTCCACAAGGCGATGTGGCATGCTGTCGATGAGGTTATTGATGTAATCCACCGTGATTTTATTCTAAATTGTCACTAGAAGGTGTTTCAACTTAGCTGCAGTAGTTGGTTTAGGATCATGTTTAGCTATTTTCCGACTCAGTTCTGCTCAACAGTTCTCAATGGGATTACAATCTTAAGACTGCTAGCTATGGCAATCTTGTATCGTCCTTCTGGTCGAGATAATCCTGTACAATATGCGCAATGTGGGCAGTGGCATTGTCATACTGGAACACAAAGTTATTGCAAAACCTTGCCCTAGCATATGATGCCTGTAGGAAGCGTCATTGACGTTTCCCTGGAAGATATGAAGAGCAGTTTTTTCTCCATGATGAATAGCTGCCCAAACATGTACTGCACCACCTTCTGTGTGTTCCCTGTGAGAAATTTAAGGCAGTCTTCCTTCATCTGTTCTCCAATTAAACGACGAACACGAATTCTTCCATCAGATTTAACAAGCCAGAAATAGGATTCATCTGAAAAGATGACATGTCGCCTAACATGTGTCCTAACTGTAAAATGGTATGCTGTTTTGCCCAAGTAACACGGCTACGACAGTGTATTCTGGTTAATGTTGGTTTGCAGAAAGCCCTTCTTGCAAAATATTCTTGTTTATTCACTGTTTTTCTGGATACCCTGGAATGAATATTTTCATGTCATTCCTTTCATAAGGTGTTGCAAGACTTCTTTCAACCTGGACATGTTAATCTGATCAAAACACGGTCATCTTGGACAATAGTTTTTCGGCGTCTACCAGTAAATTTTCCTGGAACAACGTGACCTGCAGTCCGATGACATTTCACGATTCTGGATACAGTACACTGGGGGTACTCTACTCTTCTGGCAATGTCCCTTTGCTTCGTACCGTTTCTGGACAGTCGAACAGTTTGACGCCCTATAACGTCCGGCACGTGACAAGGCATGAATCGATGCCAAGTACAGAGAAATTGTCTAAACAAAGCGTTGATCTGTTTCGAAAAACATTATACCAAAAGCACACCCTTTTATATAAAACGGATGTGTACATGTTTGTCCGATCATACGCTACCTTTTTTATTACTACTCGGGCATTTATTCAATAACTACTCCATGCATGTAGACCATAACATCAATATAGAACAGTATGGAAACATTTTTGACCAAGACTGTAGTTTTCTATAAGAAAATTCTAAAAACTTTAAAAGAGGGTATCTCCATATAGATAAACAATAAACCTCTGGTAAAATTGAATAGCTCCATAAGAGGGAATACTACAGAACAAAGAAGATATACTCATATGTAAAGGTTATTTTTAATCCAATTTATAAATATTATAGTGCCCGACAATACCCCTGAGCAAAAGCTCGAATGAATATTTAAAAATATGACGCTACCCACGTTGATTTTAATTTCTTCTTCCAAATTTCTATATTACCAGCTCTTTATATCTCATTGTAAGAAGTTCCCTGAAGAATAGAAATGACTATCTCTACGAAGTTGTCACATGAAGCATGAATGGTTAATCGTCATTTCTAGTGTTAGAAGAGGCGTTTTGGAAACAGTGTACAAAGAGCTCAACGAGAGTTAATCAAGTGATAATTAATGCTTGAACGTCACAATCATATAAAGTACCTTAATGGATCAAATGATGCGCCCCCTCCCCCATTTGTAATTCAGAAAACAACCCACTATAAAGATGCTATTCACGGGGCTTGGAATCTAAGGAGCATCAAAAATTAATCATGTAAATATATAGTTTCGTGATCGAGTAGCTCTGATTTACCTTTGAATGAACGGTAAACACTAACCTTACTTTTTGTTTTCATTTCATTTTCAAATTTTACTACTTAAACCACAATGTGTTTGATTTTTAATAAAATTTACAATTAAAGTTTTTCGAAGAGTATTTATTCTTAATTAATTAATTATTGATTTAAATGTTTACTTGGTCCTTAGCGGATTTTACCAATGAGCTTCTTCCATTTAAAGAAATCATTTTTAGAAAGAAAATTAACAGATTTGATGCTAAGCCAGTCCTGTCCAGCTCATGAGTATGCAGTGGATTACATGACAGCCGATTTTACTCTTCCAACGTGAGATCCCTACACAGGAAAAGATAATAAAATCGCTTGAAACAGTGGAAAAAATTATAAGTTAATATAACTGTCCTGCACATTATTAAATCGCCTGAAACAGAGGAAAATGTTATAAGTTAATATAACTGTCCTGCACATTATTAAATCGCTTGATACAGAGGAAAATGTTATAAGTTAATATAACTGTCCTGCAAATTATTAAATCGCTTAACACAGAGGAAGAGTTATAAGTTAATATAACTGTCCTGCACATTATTAAATCGTTTGATACAGAGGAAAAAGTTACAAGTTAATATAACTGTCCTGCAAATTATTAAATCGCTTGATACAGAGGAAAAGTTAGAAGTTAATATAACTGCCCTGCAAATTATTAAATCGCTTGATACAGAGGAAAAGTTAGAAGTTAATATAACTGTCCTGCACATTATTAAATCGTTTGACACAGAAGAATAGAGCTATTATTTAACATACTGAAATTTAACTAACTGAATTAGACATTGTAAAGTATGAAACGTATGCCATGCATACTTATATCGTTTCAAAATCACTTAATCATTTCAAACACTATTTACATATTTTAACTAACCACTAGATCAGAACATCAGCTCAATATTTCCAATAATAACACTAAAATGTAATTTTAATATTTTAGAAGTGATATATATTCGTTTTTATGGTTAACAGAATGAAAACTGTTTTTCTGGAGGTGTTTGTCTCGAAAGTACTGTACTAAGCAACGGTATGCGACATAATCAAGAAAGATAACCATCTGGAAAAGTGAAAAGTCACGTATATTTCTTCCACGACATATCCATTCTTCTGTCACATATCTCATATTCATATTATTCCACGTAAAGATATACCACTAAAGTCGCCGGACACAGTGCCCATAGATTTCTATGCAATCGTACCGTTGAAATAGGCGTTGGGAAACCGTCGTCCTCGTACATTAGGAGTATTGTGGAAAGCTCGCAGAGAGAGAAGTTCTGTGACAACTTCACGACGGAGCCTTTTTGCGATGGAAACTACGTGGCGACATGGACTGTAATGACGTGGCGAGGCTCCAAAATCGTTTTATTATAACGTACTCAACATATGTATATATTATTGGGTTGATGAAATTTCGTATCACATTGTTGTACAATCTTCTATTGTTGCGTTTATCTTTAGTTAAAGAAAGGTCATATTATAAACTGCCTGAATTACAATTTTGGTTTCCAGACAATTGTTGGGAAGTATAACGTAACACCTTTTACTGACGTCATTGATTCAGTTTCTATGTTTGCCAGATTATAAAATGCTGAAATTATGGTAAGCTATATATAGTTTTATTACAATGTTTGATTGGCTGTGTGTTCTGTAAGCTATTAACATTAAATTAACTAGATTAAAAATTAAAACAAATGTTTAAAAAAATATATTTTTATAAAAGTTTGTTATTGCTTACTGTTTGTTTGTTTGAAGTTAAGCACAAAGCTACACAATGAGCTATCTGTGCTCTGCCCACAATGGGTATCGAAACCCGGTTTCTAGCATTGTAAGTCCGCAGATATACCGCTGTGCCACTGGGGGGCTCTGGTGGTTTACTAGTGACGGTGCCTTTTAATTGCACACTTAGTGGATATTTTGTTTAGTCCCAACTGATATTTTTAGTTCAAATTTTAAATGTTATTAACGTTCATTAATATTTTTCTTAAATACGTCGTTCCCTTTCATCACCCTGGCATTTTCTGCCTGAGTTATCTGAAATATCAGTATTTGTATATTACTTTTTTATATTTTTCACGTGGTCAACAATCGTTCATAACCAAATCGAAACGTATTTGCATATCTGAAACTACAAAACAATTCAACGTTGCTCACATAAATATGAGACTATTGATGAATTGCTTCAAAAAAATACTCTCAAACTCAGACATAATTTTCTCATACACACCCCAAAGTTATAAATTATCTTTCACTTCACAATTTAGAAATTCAATGATAGCACAAAAATAAATAGAAAACGGGGTAACATCCCTTTTGGCAGAGTTACTTCTGTTGTAAAAATTCTGATTGATTTACATGCTTAAAAAGGAACGAATGATGAAACGAATAAGTTGTATTCTCACATATAAGTGGAGTAATCACAGAAATTTTCTGTTCAATTATCTTCACAATACGGTATATTGAACAAAATGTGCTCTGGATTCATGAATATTTCCTATTACTGACTCACAATGTGTTATTAAAACCAGACGTTGATAATCTAATAGGACTTTGTGAGATAGAATCTGCTGTAGGCGTAACAGAAGCGCTAATAAGATATAAAAAAACTTAAATTATAATTACCACTGTGTAGTTTAAATATGAACTGTTTCTTGTCTAATTTAATATCGTGATAAAATCGAAACAGTGACATTAAACCATCTTTACCTCCAGACAGCCTATCTTAATTTGTCTTGAATTTCAACTTTATTCCAATATTTGCTTTAAAGATTAAAATGATGGTATGAGAGAAATGGGTAAACACAAGTAACTAGTGTTCTCTGGACATTTTCAAGCCAACACGCTAGCAAAATATTTATTCTATTTCTGAACCCCATCTTAACAGATTGCGTTGCAGAAATAGCATTTTGATATGAGAAACTGGCCAGGTGTTTCCTTTCTTTTATTGTAGAAAATTGAACATGTTCTTTTTCACCAAAATTTACAATACTGTGCAAATACTGAGTTCAAAGTGGAAATATGGCGGCAGTGGAATGTTGCGATCTTATTCCTTATCTCATTTTGATATTGCTGAAATTTCCCATGGAAGATGTCACTAAATAATTTCTTAGACTTGTGCTAATGTGATCTCCAGTAGCATCGACTGTGTAATGATTTATGAATAATTGTGGGCTCTGTCCTCCCTATTTTTACTTATGGGTTAACCAAGTAGGGCAGTTACCATTCTTACCTGAAGGTTATCAATGTACCAGCGAGTACCACTGCACAATACTTCATATATATATATATATATGCGGCAGTTACCATTCTTACCTGAAGATTATCAGTGTACCAGCGAGTACCACTGCACAATACTTCATATATATATATATATATGCGGCAGTTACCATTCTTACCCGAAGATTATCAGTGTACCAGCGAGTACCACTGCACAATACTTCATATATATATATATATATATATATATGCAGACCAATTATATGAGTACAATAAATCAAATGTGTGTGTGTGTTTGGACTAACTAC
The DNA here is from genome assembly GCF_000517525.1 of Limulus polyphemus. Taxonomy (NCBI): domain Eukaryota; kingdom Metazoa; phylum Arthropoda; class Merostomata; order Xiphosura; family Limulidae; genus Limulus; species Limulus polyphemus. Next base: position 4,848 of record NW_013666985.1, on the reverse strand, counting down.
ATCAGGGACAGCTATTTTTTTATCAGAGAATACCGCAGTACAATAGCACATATACATATATATATACATACACAGACCAACTATGATAAAGAAAGCTATTTTCTACCGTTCACTGTTGAATTTTCAGGAATTTACATCAAAGTAACAGTTTTTATAACCAGAGTGTTAGTTTTTATATCAAGGAACTATTTTTTATATAAGGGTGTTAGTTTTTATATTACAGTGTTAGATTTTACATTATGGTATTAGTTTTTTCTCTAGGGAGCTAGTTTTTACATCAATACATTAGATTTTATATCAGGGAACTAGATTTTACATGAGGATGTTAGTTTTTACATTACTATTTTAGTTTAGCAACTATTGCAAGAATATTATCACATTACTTCCATGAAAAGCCTTTTTCACTTGTTTTAAATCAAAGAGATTTTCGTTTCAGTCTTACAGTAAAAACTTAACAAGAGTTATAACAACATTTTTAATATAAAACATGTTATCAACCAAGATATAAACCCGTGGAGCGCTGGTCTGAGAGAAAGAACACTTTGCATTAATTCTCGTAATAATAACATAAGACACGGCAGTTTTAGCATTACGTCGTGCAGTGAAAGATATTTTGCTTAGTAGATAAGCCAGTGTTTATGAGATTAAAGTATGTGAAAGTCTTTATTTAGTGATTTCGGGAAACACTGCATGAATAAAATCTGAAACTAGCAAAGAAGTGTGGATGTTTCCGGTGCATGTTCATATACAGTAAGGATTAAGTAGCTCTTATAACAAACTTAATGTAAGTAGAAAGTCAACGGACATAAAACTGCTTTTCGGTGATTTTTTGTTATTATTATTAAACGATGTTTCTAACTGACTTGGTATAACAGGTGAAATCAGTTGACATAAAACTGTTCTCAACAGATATTTGTTATTAAACATTATTTCTAACAGACTTAGTATAACCTTAAAATTAAATGAACACGAAATTGTACCCAGTGGATGTTTATTATTAAACTGTGTTAATAACAGATTTGGTATAAGCAGTAACTTCAACGGACAATAAACTATCATTTCAGCGGATTTCTCTAATGAAATAGTGTGTTCTAACAGACTTGTTTTAAGTAGTAGAGTCGGTGGTGTAGCGAATTTGTTGTTGTGTATTTATTTTAATATGAACGTTGTTTAGTCTAAGTTTATATTTAAAAACACGCATAGCTTGTAGTGTTAGATATGTATTGTGAAACTCCCGCCTATTCTTCAAAGTTGTAGAAGATTCTCGAGAGTAGGAATCAACAATATATCAATAAACGTAAACGTTTAAATATAGTTCAGTATTGTTATGCAATCTGAATTTTCTAGAAAACCTTCTTGCGACTATAAATACAACCAACGCGCCGCGCCAAAGAGAGTGTCTATTAGTAGTTCGCTATAATCGGTGTACTATAAACTTTGAAAGCTATAACTGTGATTGTTATAACGCTTATCAATCGGAAAACTTAAGATATCTGACCAGGAATATTTATAAATTTCGAACGTTACAAATCATTTAACTTCAGTGGATTTTCATCGGACATTAGTAATTTTACAAAAACATTACCTAACTTCAACGGACCAACAATTCAGTGTGTGTGTGTGTGTGGACAAAGCTAGCTAGCTTCCCGGCGAATCGTATCTACATCGATTTGAAATTAACTCGCTCATCGTAAACCTTCGATAAGATATCAAGGGAGTTCCAAACTAGAAAGAAGATTTTATATTGTTTGTAAGTTTGTAAAACTTTTGTTTATAAATCTTTGTTTGTAATAACTATTTGTAATAATTATTATTGTAAATTGTACTGTTGTGTGTATTTGTGTTAAAAAAGATAAACTGTGTATACCAATCTTGTTGGCAAATATCATAAACTGACTGTATATGAATTTCAATTTAACTACTAAATCCAAAGTACAATTTAACTACTAAATTTAAATGATCAGTTGACTTGGCTTCGGACTATTTGAAATTCTAATACATAACAGTGGACATCGATCTATTTTCAGCGGATGTATCGTCTTCCTGAATAAATGACCCCTTGAGGCTCTTAGTGTTTCATAATCTAAATAACGTAGTAAATAGATCAAAACTTAACAACAGAACATAAAACATAGAAAACATAAAAACAATTGCATCATCTTACATACTTGCAATAAGCAATAAAACAGTACAAAATTTGTAAATGACCCCTTAATATTATTTCTAACAGTGGTTTACTATTGTGAATATTTTAAATATTTGAGCAGTCATTGCAGTTAACAGGTTTACGTTCCTTTTATCATAAAAGATTAAAGATCTAACACTAAACTCAAAATAAAGCACTTGAAAATAGCTTCATTTGTACAAGCACAAACAAGTTGTTACTATTGGTATTCAAAACTGTGATGTCCACAATCAGCTGCCACGACCAATGTAAGCTCGTGGTTCTATACGCCCTTAGTTAAAAACTTGTAAAGTGTCTATATATTGATTGAAACAACGGATAGTATTATACTCATCTTTCAGAATTGAACACTTGGTGGTTAGAGTGTCGGGCTGTGTGTCGGAAGTGCAATGGTTCGTGTTGCGAAGCCGCTGAAAACGATCCGTATTTTCAACAGTGGATGCAGTGTAAAAATGACAGTCAATTTCGTTATTCATTTCAAAGCTCGACAAGGACTGTCTAGCAGTGGATGCTGCTGATTGGCTGTCTTACATCTGGTCAGTAGTTCAAAATTAGGGGTGGCTATACCTGAATTCTAGGTGTCTCTTATCTAACCTCTTATCACAAGTAAAAATTAGATCGAAATATCAATACCATGTGTTCTAAAACGGAAACATTTCATTTTTATCTTTGACTAAAAATATTCAAATATTCTTTAAAACATTATAATTTTATTTTGTTTGTTGTTAAGTACAAAAAAAAACTACACAAGGTCTCACCACAACTGTCGAATCCCCGATTTTTAATGTTACAACCTCTCACACTTACTGCTGAGCCACTGGGGCGGGCTATCATTTTTACATACTAACGCATTGGTATCAAGAGAACTCAGGTTGTAGTTAAAGAGGATATTTTGTGTACTTTGTTAAATACTAGGTTAAAATACCCGTTAAGGATGCAACATTTTTTTTTAAAGAACATGTTAAATAATGTTCCCCTTCTTTCGTTCTTTTGTTATTAAATTCCTAAAGACTTCATTAGGTGCCAATATCCTGTTTTGATAACTGACTCATTTAAAGACACAAGTACACTTAATGAATTAACTTACTCATTTAACTGTCTTTAAATTCAAAGCCAAAAGTATATTAAAAACTGGAAATGTGCCCTATTTCAGGGTGTTTTTGTCCCCTTTGTCGGAAAGAAAATCCTAAAACAAAATTAACTATATACACCGTCAAATAGTTTCCAGTTACCATATAAAAATTTTCTTTAATCAAACCAGCCAACTCTGGATGATGGATACTAACACACATAATGGATCAGTTTTACTGTAAACTATCAGTAAAAATCATATGCTAATACTTTAACGTAAAGTCTATGTTCAGAACAAGAGAACGTCAAAAAACGTTATGTAGTAATATAAATTTATACATATATATATATACATAAACAATCGATATGCGTAGAAATACCTAATAAAATGTGTCATAGCATCACAAGGTCTACTTCTAAGAATATGTGCATAACAAACATCAATAAACATATGTCCTAATACTCATTCTACCAGCTTAAATCTACATTAGAGCTAATTTCTGTCCTCGTACTAGTATCTACTATAAAAGGTGACTAATTCCAAGACCTCTTTGTTAGAATTTCTAGATTATCTCTGAAAGCTCAAAACTCTTGTTTTAAAGCTGGGTAATCATAAAAAGTAGTCAAACAGGAAATACGTTCAAAAATTCTGCTTCAAATGCATATATATGATTGATTCACTTTCACTAGCAACATAATTGATTATGTCTCTAAAACAGCTTGTTTTTGTTTTCTCGTTAAGCACAAAGCTACACATTTAGCCATTTATCTTGTGCACACTCCAGGGATCGAACTCCTAATTTTAGTTTTATAAGCTCTCTAAGTAACCGCTAAGCCACCATATCTTCTATAATGACTCCAAAAGCAGATAGATAGATACTTATACTTTTTATTAAAACAATCAAACCAGTTTTACAAGTTTGATACCAAACAACCAGTTTTACAAGGAAATAAAAACATATTCATCCGTTACATCATTTACATGACCAATTTTTCACTCTTATCTATGAATAATTATCACATACTACTGCATATTTAAAATGGATGATGTTTTAAAGTAACGATTTCCTTTAACTATTATCAACAACCTCAGAAGTAAATTGTTGGATTACTTTTGAATACTTTTATTAAAACATTCAAGCTATTATTTTGGATGTTTTAATCACATCATCAACTATTATTTACTTAATACAGTATATCATAGAATAATTAATATATATATATCACAGGAAGACATTCTTGAATCCAATTTTTTTTAATAATTCTAATTCACCATTTTATTAGGCCCACATTTTTTCTACTGTAATCCGTAACTTCACTCTATTAATGATTAACGTAATAATTTTTCTTTAATTATTTGAAGGCACGGAACATGTTGTTTTTTTTTTTGTATCTCGTATCAGTAACTGTATATAATACTTATTCCTAAAATAATGATAAAATTATATACCTCAATTAATTTAAAATTATTGCAACTTTCATAGGAGCATAAATACCAATAATTATACGATTCACATGTTCTTCCCAAAATTGTTGAACATAACTAGAAAATCATGTCTAATAATACACCTAAAATACATGTGTCAATTATT
>NW_013666984.1:297308-301369 GCF_000517525.1 Limulus polyphemus | reverse complement strand
TGGCCAAGTTCACCAAATATGTAAAGTTCAAATAAAGCTACAGTTGGAACATGGCCAAGTTCACCAAATATGTAAAGCTCAAATAAAGCTACAGTTGGAACATGGCCAAGTTCACCAAATATGTAAAGCTCAAATAAAGCTACAGTTGGGGACATGGCCAAGTTTGTGGTCGAATAGACTTGCTTTTATTCCTGTTTTCTCAGCCATCTTTATGACAAAAACTATCTTCGATTCAGTGTTTTGAGTGAGAACTCATGAACTTCGTCAACTTTAACTTCTTGTTTATTATCTTATTAACACCACCAGAAGGCATAACCATTTTCTTAACTACGATGTTCTCTCTCTCTTAAAAAGAACTTTCGCTTTGCGGATGAGGACATTGCACTTCAGATTGGACTGATGTCCCATTTTGGAATTTGTTCCTGTACGAGACACTTTGCAGTGTGAGATTTTTTGTTTACAAGGAAAAACAGACGGCGCCCCCTCTGCAAAAAGTTGTTCTTTGCGTCTATGTAACCGAACAACCTCGACCCACCAATATCTTTCTACTTTGAAGTGCTGTTATACACAATTTAACCTTTATTCCGACTTTAGCGGAATTGTGTTATCGAATGTTCGATAATTCACCTTGAATCAAATATACATATACAAATATTAATTAAACTTGTCATCCAGGGCGTCAAGCTTAATGTTCAATAATTCGCCTTGAATCAAATACGTATACAAATATTAAACTTGTCACCCGGGGCGTCAAGCTTAATGTTCAATAATTCGCTTTGAATCAAATACGTACATAAATATTAAACTTGTCATCCGGGGCGTCAAGCTTAATGTTCAATAATTCGCCTTGAATCAAATACGTATACAAACATTAAACTTGTCATCCGGAGCGTCAAGGCTTCCATCTCATCGATCATATAAATTGCGATTAATTATATGTATATATACTTATATATCAATATGAGACTTCTTAAAGCCTTCGTATTCCATTTTAATTTTTACGAGTTGTAAGCATAAGTGCACTGTTTAAGCATGATTGAAAACAGAACTATGATCTTATTAAGAGGGTTAGATTGGTCGGACAGTGCGAGGAAAGTTTTGGGTTATAATGATTAGCCATTTTCGCAAGAAACGCTATAAAACTAAGGACTTAAAAAAGTCCTATAAAAAAAGAAGAAGCAACGAAGGTTTGATTGTCAGCTCACTGGTATTTTACTTGGAAAAACACTGTTTTTCTTCTGTTTTTTTTTTACAGAAAAGTAACTTTAACTCTGCCTTTATTGAATTTTTACTTGTTGTAAGAGACGTTTCCAGTAGATTAGTTCAATGTTCCATTTTTAAATTTAAATAACAAACTATCCTTTCCTTCGGTCTTCTCTTGAAAAATGAGGGGGCGTTTTAAATGTCAAGCATGTCTCAGTTCCTTAACTTAATTAACGCTCTAACTTAAAGACGAACATCCCCGATGTAGTCCATATCCAAAGAAAGTTGTACCAAAATATATCTGCTTATAAAACACTATAACTAAAACATGAACATCCAAGAGTAAAGATAATTTACATTTATTCTAACTGATTAGTGAATGACACTGTAGGAAAACTGATGAGTTTTATGCATAACTTTTTTTGTCTGGTTAGACGTGAGGGTTAGCTCAAGAAATTAGTTCCTTTTCTGACCATAGTGAAAAAGAAAATGCCTATGAATAATGTATAAGAATGAAGTCCTGTGACACTTTGGGGAATGTGTTTGTTACATTGTTTGTTTGTTATGAATTTCGCACAAAGCTACACGAGGGCTATCTTCGCTAGCCGTCCCTAATTTAGCAGTGTAAGACTAGAGGGAAGTCAGCTAGTCATCACCGCCAATCTCTTGGGCTACTCTTTTACCAACGAATAGTGGGATTGACCGTCACTTTATAACGCCCCCACAGCTGAAAGGGTGATCATTTTCTTTGAGAACGTTTTCTGCAGCTGTAATGCGAAAATAATCCATTACAACTACAGCACCGTCTTTATAATCAGTAACTGTGTAACTTTCAAGATCTTTACTTCCTCCAAATACCCGTTTTTGTTTAGAATTAATCCGCATATTCGAACCAAACAAATGTTATCAAATAAAACTTTAATATCATAAGACTAGAAAGCTTTAAATTGTTCCTGAAATTTAAATAATCATATTTTTATTAGCATTTGTGTTTTCCAATCGTTGAAGGTCTTCTACAGCAGAGAATAACATTCTGTTATTCTGAGTTCACGGGTTATGAACGGCAATGATTTAGAATGTTCAACTTGTAAGACACCTTATGTACGTGTCCTGGATATCTAAGTCAGATAGATACCTCTAAGATTTATATAATTTGTCCTTAATCTGAAGAATTATTAATTAATTAAAGTACACATTTGAACGAAGTATTTTACACAAATATGCCTACCATCAACTTCATACTGTTAGAAATACCTTTAATTTTCAAATCAGGAATGTTACATAATTCCGAGAATATTAATAATTAACTTGATTTCAATATCTGATGAGATCCTAACAAAGAAAGTTTACCTTTGGAAGCCGTCGGACGAGCATTCTATTTTACAAATAAAAATAGAGATAAGGAAATAATTCATTAGATGGATACGAGAATTAATAAAATATCGTAATCAAGCTATAAACTTACCGTCCTGTCTCCCAACTGATTTATTTTGCAGTTCAGGTAAGCTGTTTTCCCTAACTGTACAGTCACATTTCGGTCGGTGTTGTTTCCAAAGTAAGGCTGATTATAGCCATCCCCACCAGTCAAGTGACTGTTTGGACGAGATGGAGGTTCCTCCTTATCATTATCAAAGCTCCTTTCTGGGCGAGATGACGGTACAACATCTGAAATATAGGGAACAAATGGATTTGAAAATTTCTAAATGATATATTCTATAATAGGAAAAGCGTAGCTGTTTCCATACAGCTTATATGTGCATGGAAATTTAACCAATTAAGATCCAACAAATAATTCGTCATCGAAAACCATTTAAAAAATTGGAGACATTGTGAATAAAGGAAAAATGATAATCCGAGATTAGCCAGATTCATACCTATAGTTGTACCTTTCAAAGGAAATGATCATTTTTTTTGCTATTTATCTAAAGTAAAATAAAATGTTTTCATTTGTTTCATATGGAGATAGATTATTTTTCTTCAAACGTTTGAAGCTCTTTTTTACATACGTAACAATTCTTTTTCAATCCCAATTTGAGTTTTATGAAAATATCAGAGCAGTAGTTTTGAGAGATTATTGATTTCTTTCGATTTTGTAAACGTTGTTTCAAGCATTTATTCAGAACTACATAATTACAAATGAAAACCCTTAATTGTGACTAAAATCTTCAGAACAAAATAAATATTGCATGAAAAAAAACATTGATAAAATAAATAAATAACTTAGTAGAACAGAGTAGAATTTAGTAGAAGATAAACTGCGTACCACTCTTGTATGATTTTCAAGTATATGCATCACGCCGAAGGTACGAGTTTGTCATAAAGAAAGAAATCTCAATTTGTGATCAGGATAAAGCCTACTGACTTATCAGATTGATAGTTTCTTTTGAGATTATGTTCAGTAGATAAAAACTTTAAACGCTTTATGACCTGTTACCTAAGGCAAACAACAATCCAAACTATTTCACCGGAAGAAAAGGGTAGCTTTTTCCACAGCAATAATTCGAGTAACATTCTACTAAAAACTTACCTGGTACTAAAGTTGAAAACGTTCTTTCTTGTACAAATACGAATATCAAAAACGTCTGTTAATCAGCTTCACGTCACGAGGATTTGGAAAACGTTTATTCCATGTAAAACACAGTTATACAGATTATCATAATATTCCTAAAAGTTGTAAACTAAGCTTTTGTTTTCTGCCCTACTGAAGTTATTCCCTATATACTTTAACCTGTACGACCACAGGTTTTAAGTGATCCAGATATACAATCTCCATCTTCAGAAGTAAAAGCCCCCCCCTCCCAGTGGCACAGCGGTATGTCTCCGGACTTACAACGCTAGAATCCGGGTATCGATACCCG
>NW_013666984.1:295422-296857 GCF_000517525.1 Limulus polyphemus | reverse complement strand
GAATATGTTACATTTCAAATCCTAGTTCTTCCTAGGAAGAGAGATTCAATTAGCAGCTTGGTCTCACAGATAATGACATTAACTTAGATGTTGTATTCGAATCTTTTACACAGATGCCGCCAAGAGAGCATTAATTGAGCTAGTTAAAATGAAATTCACTATGAAATAAAAAATGAATTTTCGTAAGCAGTAATGTTCACAATGAAAGAGACCACAAAACTAACGAGATAAAAGAGAACCACCTTTCCGCATATAGTAGTTCGTACCATAGTTCTGTATGAAAAATAAAAAGTGTGTTGTTGCTTTTTTTTGTTTTTTGTTGTTTTTTATTGCAAGGATCATCATTTGGTTCGCTTGAAAGATTTATGAACATTGAACGTTCTATGTGTTTTTGTATTTAAAGAAAAAATAACTGCATGTCCGTAGTACCTACAGATAGTTCTGACCATTTTGTGCTGTACAGATACGTGATGATAAATTGTCAATTTTTATGTTGTTCTGTTCTCTTCGTATCAATCTGAAATGTAAAAACGGCAGAAGAGTGTTTTTGCTTCTTCTAGACAAATCCCAAAGGTCGTTGGTTGGATGAATTAATTGAAGAAATGCTGAGCTTTGAAATAAAAATTTAATTAAAAATTAAAAGTTTTTTAATCAATACTTATCGAGACTTTTTCATAGAAAATCATACTTTCAAAGTTCACACTTTTTTTTTAATATAACATTAAACTATCTTATATAATCATACACAAAATTAAACAGAGTTCATATAAAATACATTCTGAAAATGTACTTACCCTAGCAATTGTAAGTATAAGAGGATTAAAAGTGTTTTTTTTTTTAAGAACGAGGTCACAAAATGAAGAGTTGAAGCTTCTGGAGCTTTGCCAGCTCATCAAGACAGGTTTTGTTGAACTTATCTAGAGCGGCTAAGTACATTTTTTTTTAACTTACATCTCTGTTTCTTTCTTTGCAAAAAAATTATTTTCCATTAAATCCAAATTTAAACACCTTAATTCAAACGACAAAGCAAATCGCATAATATAATGTATCAGATATTTAACTTATTTTTAGATAAACATAAGAAATATAATTTCAGCTCGTGATATTTCATTTAATTATCTTTTTTTGTGTGTGTGTGAAAACTAAATTTTATATTTTGTCGACAATTCGGTTCGATTCTTCGTTAAACCAACTTTTATTCACACACTCATTTCTAAACGTAAAGCTGGGAAGTATATTTTTAATTAAGAAAGTTCATTTTACAGGCTCGAAGGACAAACTCGTATTTGTACTAAAGGCCCGGCATGGCCAGGTGGTTAGGGCACTCGACTCACAATCTGAGGGTCGCGGGGTCGAATCCCCATCCCAACAAATATGCTCGCCCTTTCAGACGTGGGGGCGTTATAATGTGATGATCAATCCCACTATTCGTTGG
>NW_013666984.1:293622-295010 GCF_000517525.1 Limulus polyphemus | reverse complement strand
GTCTCACACTGCTAAATTAGGGACGGCTAGCGCAGATAGCCCGCGTGTAGCTTTGCGCGAAATTCAAAACAAACAAACAATTTGTACTAAAATCATAAAATAAGCTGTAATTAAAACACTATGTTGTTTCTACAAAAAATATCTATATTTATCATTCCCCTACGATTTGCGCAACCACTTTAAAATAAAATACTTTTTAAATGTTTTTAAAAGTATGATAATAAACATGATGCACATGGGATGTATGTCTACGTAATATCAAATGTTCTTTGTGAAATATATTTTTCGAGTTAAAGCTCAGCGTAATTAATGCCTTGATAATAAGATTGTCGAAATAAAAAAAAAGACAAGTGAAACTTCCAGAAGTTGTAAAAATCACTCCATATGTTGAGCATAACGATATGCATCGTATATGCCGTTATTACAACCTGGATACCAAAATCGTGTAACAATTATGCCTGCCTAACTTTGTTGGAAGAGGGGAAGAGAAAAAAAAAAGTTAAGTCAGTCTAAAATAGTTGTGAATATCAGTGTTTGTACACTAATTAGAAAAAGTAGAGGAGGAACGTTCCCCCTCTGCTCTGTGCGTTAGGCGTCTATGTAACTAGTTATGCCTACCTAACTTTGTTGGAAAAGGTAAGAGCAAAAAACAAAAAAGTTAAGTCAGTCTAAAATAGTTGGGAATATCAGTGTTTGTACACTAACTAGAAAAAGTAGAGGGGGCACGTTCCCCCTCTGTTCTGTGCGTTAGGCGTCTATGTAACTAATATGAGGATGTGGATTAAAATGGAGGTTTATCGTCTTAGGTCCGAAATTTACAAAATTAAAAGTCTGAGTTGAAAGAAGTTAAAGGGTTTAATTCACCTTTCATTATTAATTATGTATATGAAACCACTGACTCTGCTTTTGTAGATATGCTTGCATAAGCCTGGGTTTCAGTCATCTGCTACTTATGTCTTGTAACGCTGTTCTAAATATCTTTGCTCTATTATAAGCTTTGTGTTTAGTGCGGATATGATTGGTATAAGTAAGTTATAATGAACATCTTGCAACGCTGTTCTGAATACCTTTGCTCTATTATAAGTTTGGTGTTTAGTACGGATATGATTGGTATAAGTAAGTTATAATGAACATCTTGCAACGCTGTTCTGAATACCATTGCTCTATTATAAGCTTAGTGTTTAGTACGGATATGATTGGTATAAGTAAATTGTACTGAACATCTTGCAACGCTGTTCTGAATACCTTTGCTCTATTATAAGCTTAGTGTTTAGTACGGATATGATTGGTATAAGTAAATTGTACTGAACATCTTGCAACGCTGTTCTGAATACCTTTGCTCTATTATAAGCTTGGTGTTTAGTACGGATATGATTGGTATAAGTAAA
>NW_013666984.1:291455-292839 GCF_000517525.1 Limulus polyphemus | reverse complement strand
CTTAATTTCAGACCATATGAAATTCCAATACGTAACATTTGTAACTCTGGAATCTGATAGAAAGATGTTGATATGATTGCATATAAGGAAGAAATGAGATGGATATGTCCTCAAGACACAAAAACATATGTTACGGCATAATTATGTTTGTAAATAAGGTTAGTTTACGTAGGTACATCTGCTAAAAACGATACCATTCCTCGTTAATATTAAACTTTTAAGCAGTGCCTGTATGCTAAGTTCTTTGATTATGTAAGACCATTCAGACTACTTTGTTTTATAAATTATTAATTGATACGATCTTTGTTATTTTTTTAGTTTTAAACATTATTTGTATTTTGTTTTATAACTTGTTAATATGATATTTGTATTTTTTTCTAATTTTCGATATTCTTTGTTCTATGACTTGTTAATACGATCTTTGTTATTTTTTAGTTTGAAATATTATTTGTATTTTGTTTTATAACTTATTGATATGATTTTTCTAATTTTTCTAATTTTCGATATTCTTTGAAACTTATGATGATGAACTGTGAAACCAATGGAATGTTTAAAACAATAATAAATTGAAATAACTGAGAGAATAGCGCAAATTCTAATAAACTTTTCACAAAAAAAAACTTTGAAGTTTTCGACAAAAATACATTTTTTTTCAATCAGTTTGTTACCACAGTATTATTATCATTTGAATTGTGTTCTTCAGAAATGTAACTATTTTTCATTTAGTCTTCCAGAACTGAAATACTTCCTATAGAAGAAAAAGGAAATAGATCATACAATACACTAATTACAGAAACACATAGAATGTTTTGTTTCTTTTGCGGCAGGATATTAACTAAAAGCCAGGGAAGTATGCTGCTCTCTGGTTACATATTAACTAAAAGCCAGGGAAGTATGCTGCTCTCTGGTTACGTATTGCATAAATTAAGCATACCCTTCCTTCTGATATCATCTGTTGTTAGCTTCAAAGTTTCCGAAGTCACTTCTTATAAAAATCATCCGACTTCTCGTAAAAAAAAAGAGCGTCTCTTCTTTTCATGTGTTTTCTTCTACAAATTGTAATTTTTTGTTTGTTTTTTTAATTTCGCGCAAAGCTACACGAGGGCTATCTGTGCTAGTCGTCCCTAATTTAGCAGTGTAAGACTAGAGGGAAGGCAGCTAGTGATCACCACCCACCGCCAACTCTTGGGCTACTCTTTTACCAACGAATAGTGGGATTGACCGTCATATTACTGCTGAAATGGCGAGCATGTTTGGCGGGACGGGGGACCCTCAGATTGCGAGTCGAATGCCTTAACCACCTGGTCATGCCGGGCCCGGTAACTTTTTGTTTCACTCTTATTGGTTTATTATGTAACTATATTTATGTACAGTTTCTTGTTTT
>NW_013666984.1:283319-290736 GCF_000517525.1 Limulus polyphemus | reverse complement strand
CACTCTTATCGGTTTATTATGTAACTATATTTATGTACAGTTTCTTGTTTACTTCCTACTTCTACTGCGTTATTTCAACCATACATTCGTACAGCTGTAAGTTTAATTGACGTACGAACGTCGGTAAAACAAGGTACTTCTTTAAAACCACTAATTTGAAATAACAAAAAATAATGTATATAGATATTTGTTGAATTCAAAATAGTTACTTATGACTTCGCAAGCTGAGGGTCGCGGGTTCGAATCTCCGTCCCACCAAACATGCTCGCCCTTTCAGCCGTGGGGGCGTTATAATGTGACGGTCAATCCTACTATTTGTTAGTAAATAGAGTAGCCCAAGAGTTGGCGGTGGGTGGTGATCACTAGCTGCCTTCCCTCTAGTCTTACACTGCTAAATTAGGGACGGCTAGCGCAGATAGCCCTCGTGTAGCTTTGCGCGAAATTCAAAAAACAAACAAACAAAACAAACAAACTTATGACTTCGTGTCTAGTTATGAAATGAAGTGCCCCACAGTAGCACAGCGGCATGTCTGCGGAATTACAACGCGAGAAACCGGGTTTCGATACCCGTGGTGGGCAGAGCACGGATAGTCCATTGTGTAGCTTTGTGCATAATTACAAACAAATAAATATGAAATGAAGTCATTTTACTACGTGGAAAAATATATTTACCTTGGGTTAACAAAGAGTTACACTAATAAGAAATAATAAGCTCTTCAACTTTATGCAGTAAATCATTTATTTTCGAACTTTGATCATTTTAGGAGATTACAAATTTATTATAAATCATAGTCCCACAGTTACTTTTTTATGATAATTACAAATATCAAAATTTCTTAAATTGTAGATAAAAGGCCGCATCTGTTAAATAGCTATATACATATTTATGTTACATAAATTTTAATAGTATTAATTTTGTTTAATAAAATAGAATAAACACATTTTCCCATAGCTTTAGTGCAACTACACTGACTTCATGTAATTCCTAGAGAGTGTACATAATTTTTTACAACGTAATTTTTTACTTTCGAGCTTACAGAAATAAGATTTTTTTCATTATTTATAAGACACTATAATAATATTAAGTATTAAATAAATTTGTATAAAAACAACATACAGTACGACAGTTCTGAATGAGTAATGAGATAGAGAGCTTATATATGAGAATTTCGTTTTTATAAACAATGTTTCGCCCAAAGCTACTCATGAGCTATCTTACAAATCCATCCCTAGTTTCGTATTAATAAAACATAGAGATGTCAGCTAGCTAGTCAACAGCTCCTACGACTGAATTGTTGTATTTCAACGTCAGGTTTATAGCGTACCCGCAGCACCAAGGCGTGGAGCGACTTTTTTCCGGAATATGTGGTCGTAAACCGTGAATCTTCGAATACATAACCCTGCACGCTAACCAAAACTAAAACTTTTATTTTGAAAAGATATTAACTTGATATTTGACAAAAATCGTGTTGTTTTATCACAGTTATTTCGGAGAAGTAACATTGTTATCACGCAGAAAATTTGGGACAATGATGGTGCTTTGAAATATTAACAAAATATTATAAGGTCGTACATTATTCTTGATGGCGCTGGTTGGTCCTATAGTAATATAGCTCTGGTTTCTGGAGATGGCGAATCTGATTCAAATCCGTGCGATACCATAACATATCTTCCCAGATTGAGCTGTGAATGTATTATAAGAATGATTGTCAATACTTTAGTTTGGCTAGTGAGTTCTGCTGACTGGCTGTCTTGCCACTGATCAAAATTAGGACGACAACAAATAACCTTAGTAGTTTTAACATCAATAAAAAAATTCAAATTACTTTCTTGAAGATATCGTTGTTATCAGTTGGACCAAAAACGACAAACAATCGTAATAATGATATGTATTTAATTATGGGATCAATAGTAGTTTCGTATGGTGTTTCTCACACCTCCAAATTCTGTTGGAGGTGAGTATCCGGGAGTAGTACTAACGTCCTAATTCGGACACCGGGTGAACATGTTTCGATGTGATGGGGATTCGGACCAGATTGCGAGTCGACTGCTCTAACCACCTGGCCATGCCGGGCCATATGGGATCAATGAAAAAGTATATCTATTAAAAATTAACGAAAAACAATTTTTTTTTTAGAGATTTGGTAACTATTTCAGATTTTCGTTTTTTTTGTTTTTATAGTCTTATATACACATTTCTTTCACCCAAAGTATCTAAGTTCTACAGCGGCAAGTATAATCTCGTGAATCGAATAAGATAAAAGAAACAGCATTAAAAAAGTGTATTTATTGAACTAAATATTATTTACTGCTACAGATAACACTAAAACAAACGACGAAAATAACGCAATGGTATAATAATAAATTGGCTCGAGCTAGTATCGAGCCGGGAAAAATAGCTTATTTTATGTGTTCATACTTTTTCTTCATTCAATCAATCAACACGTGTCAAATCGTAACGTTATACATAGCCTGGACATAATTCCACGAGACTACAAAGAAATTGCTAAGAGTAAACAGTGATGCATTTCTGTGCACAAAAGAGCTTAGAGATCGATACATTTACTTAGTGACAAAAATAATCTAGTATAAAACTTTCCACTTCAACAAAGAGTTGTTTGTGCGAAAAGATAAATAGCCTTGAGGAAGTATTTCTTGAAATATCGCCTCAATATTAGCTACCTGACGTTTAATTCTAAGCGGACGTTAAAGATTGGTATTCGAGCTTATCAAAACAGAGTTGCACCTTAAATTTCATTGTGTCAGAATGAATAACTAGCGTTACTTCTAAAACCACGTTGAACTCTCAAAACCTCCGTTATAAGAGTATGTATGACGTAAACCTACGTTGAAAACGTCCACTTTTTTACACGCAAAAAACTGTGAATAACTTTGACTAAATAATATTCACCAGTACTGAGATGTTTATTATACTAAATAATAAGAAAGAAAGTTGTTGTTAAGAGCAACACTGCACAATTAGCTATCTGTACTCTGTCCAATGCAGGGATCGAATCCTGAAATTTAGCGTTATAAGACTGCAAGCCTACCACTGAGCCAGTGGATTGCGGGTAGTATTATTAGAAACTCAAACACTTAGTTTTATATATTTTAAAATTAAGTTTATATGTCTTAACATCAGTTGCTATTAGTAAGGTTATTCTATAATCACATTTACTGTTACTCTTTTTTTTTTATAGTGTGATCAAAGTGAAGTCACAATTCATTGTAACAATTTTCCTCAATGATACTGGACCTGATATCGTAACATGGGAGATATGCCTCATAAGACTAACTAATATGTCAATTTTCAAGGCACAGCCAAGTTAGCAATAATATATTTCCTTTTTTCTTTCTTAAAATGTGTTTCATTTCACACTGTATAACGTTGTATGCAGAAGGTATCACAGTGTCATCTTATATTTACGACAACTTAACAGAAAAACTTGATTAATACAGGAACTCTGATAAAAAGCCACAAGAACTCAAAATGGAATCTTGAAATGTGTCAAGACTGTCCACGCAGCTGTTTTCCATAAACATCCATCCTGAATCTCCTTGACTACCTAGAACGTTCTCAAAACAAACTTAATATAGTTACTACCACATCAAGCTTTTTGTTACTTGTGTGAATCAGAAGAAACGCTGAGGCTCAATGAAGGAGTGAAATCTTATTAACGAAAGTGTAAATAGATGGAAAATTGCTAATAAATTATTCAGCTGTAGACAACGGTGCATAGTAAATTAATTCCAAATACATTACGTTACCAAAACTTATATCTACAAAATTTGTATGTGTCAGCTACACATTAACATTTTGTAGACATAAGTTTTGGTAATAGATTCTTACATACAGTTATTAGACCAGTAATTTTCAATAAACAGTCCAAAACCATACAAGTTAAAACTTAAACTTGTTTTGTTTGTTTGTTTTAAGCGCAACGCTACACAACAAGCTAGCCATCGCAGGGAGTCGAACCCGATAGTTAAGCGTTATAAGCCCTCAAGCATACCGCTGAGACACCTAAGAACTAGTTACTGACGTAAAAAATCATTTCTACAGAAATCTGATATATTAAAAAACTAAAGTATTATTAAAATGTGTTCAAGATGGCTGATATTTTTATACTTCCATAAAAAATATTAAATTTTGTAATAATTACTTGAGTTGAAACGCGTGCTTCGCTTTAAAAAAATTTTTTGTTGTTGTAGTATTTTGTAATGAATGCACAAAGTTTATACGCGTAAAGTAATTTAAACAGTTAAGTGACTTGTCTAGACTACTCAAGTATGAGGTTAAGTACGTAGAGTCTTGAACGAATCTGATGGCCGTGCGGGGCGTCTCACTGGATGCAAGGTTAAACCAATTTCACAACAAGTGATACCCGTCAAACTTCTCTCGAACAAAAAGACACTTTGAGCCGAATAGTGTGATCAAAAATCGTTTTAAAACTCAACAGAGTGACGGTATCGATGCTCTAAGTGTCTATAAACAAATGAAGAAATTCACACAGAAACCCTTAATATATAAAAAGATGAGGCTTTGAAGGATGACAGATCCATAACCCATATACGTTTCCTTTTGCAATACGTAGTACGCACATGATGACGTCGTCCGCAATTTCTTACTCCGAATTTCATTTTTGAACAGCTTAATGAAGGTTAAAAAGCTTCCCACCAACGCTCACACGTTACTCTTTTAATTCTGTGGTTAAGATGTAACAACGTATACATAATAGGATAAAGTAGAGAACAGGAAAACATTTAAAAATAAAAATATCTGAGATGAAATAGGTAATTCAAATGTAAAGGATTCGTTTTAACAATATAAGTGAATCAGAAAGGGTAACAATGTTTTAACAATATAAGTGAATCAGAAAGGGTAACAATGTTTTAACAATATAAGTGAATCAGAAAGGGTAACAATGTTTTAACAATATAAGTGAATCAGAAAGGGTAACAATGTTTTAACAATATAAGTGAATCAGAAAGGGTAACAATGTTTTAACAATATAAGTGAATCAGAAAGGGTAACAAAAACAAATAAAAATAACATTTTTAGCGTGAATCATTTGGTAAGATTTAAACGTGTCTTTTTTTTTTTGTACTATCGTCAAAGCTTGAAATAAGTGTTGGCTTTTCTGGGAATATTTGTTTCATGCCTCAGTAAGTCAAGATGTCCAACCCCCGCCTGGTAATCTTATCCAAAGCTAGGTCCCATCGTGATTTAATGCTGGTCCTCTCAAGAGCAATGAATCAGTGCAAAAATCATTCCAATCTATTTCCATGATGTTGTCAGGAAAAGGATTTCTTTTCTCTGACTCCAGTCGTCTTCCCAGTGGGAAGGATTTCCAATCCAAGCGTAGTCACCTGGCTAGCTTTCTCAAACTATATTTCATGAGCTCTTGGGAATTTCACATCATGTGAATGAATGCGAATAAGGTATCTATGAGATTTATCGGGGATAAGTCTTCTTCATACACGTATTTTTACGTTTGCCATTCTTGTAAAAACCATCGGAACAGCGAGTTCTTCGTAGAAATATAAAGCGCAAAACGTTGAAGAAAAAAAAAGACGTTGCTTGGAAATAAAATTATCATTCTCACAAATATAATACATTGTAACGTGTGTCTCTTGGTTTCATTATCAGAGGATGCACCTCTTTATCAAGCTCAACTGAAGAAAAAGGATCAAAATCTACATAACTGCATTTACTATTTTTATTATCGCGTGTTTACGTGTTTAATAAAACATCCCTTTTGTTACGTTGATATTGTAAAAGAATACGGCTTAATTTTAACCTATATAACATTTGGTAAACAATTTGATTTTTTTTTTGTTTCTCTTATCAAATTATAAAAATAATGTTCAGACTTTTTGTCCATGACACTCTAACATATCTAAGGTTTTCTTTATTTTATTTTCCTCGTTTACGCATTACGAATGAGCTGAAACTGACTAGCTAATATCCATTTGGTTGCTACAAAGTGCAGATGTGCACTTGATGTTAGCACGTGGATGTAACTGTTTCGTTCGCTACCCAGCCAGTTGCGTTTCTGACTCCATGTAACAATTGGACGGGATGGAAGCTATATTAAGTTATCAAGTGTCTTTACTGAAATTCGATAAATAACACGTTTTTCCTTTCATATTCAGTACAGCTTAAAGAGTTAAACTAATTAACTACTTTATTTCAGCGGGTGTGACGTAAACATCCAACAATTATAACACTTAGAATAGGGAAACCCAATTGCCAAACAGTTAGCATATTCATTAATCCTACAGAATCCGTAATAAAATAATACTAGACTATTTATATATTAAAAACTATAAATGAATGATACCGGTGATATTTTTTAATAGATATAACTTTTCACCATTACCTTCTGTTTATATATAATATTGAATTTATTTGTTTGTCTCTTGTTAAACATAAAGCTACACAATGAGCTGCCTGTGCTATGCTCACCACGAGTATTGAAACCAGATTTTTAGCGTTATAAACCTTCAGATTTACCGCTAAGTCATTGGGGAGCTTAATATTTAATAGTTTTATTCGCAAAAAACGAAGTCATTGTTTTGTAAAAATTATCCAAAAAATTCAAATGAATACTGCGTATTAAATTTAAAACTTTAGAGTAAATTATCGTTTGTATTTCATTCAACAAAGCCATTTCTTTGAGAATTAGCAACCTTACTTGATTCTGAATTGAATTACACAATCTACTCCTATTTTTACCATTGACATGCAAGAGCGCTGTTATAGCGGTGGCTATTAAATATCTAACTTTGTACTTCGATACTCTTCACCAGTTATTCTTAAGGGTGATTACAGAGAAAATATCGCAGTTCAGTGCATCGGAAGGTGAAATTGACTGGGTTATTAAGGCTGTAAGGAAGATGCAAATGCCCCAGTCCTTACATGCCTCCAGGGGCGCCTGTCTGATCAGTGACAGTGACTGTACAAAATGCTCTCCTTGATCACCTAGTATGCGTTGTATCTCTATGACAATGGACATTACAACAACAAAGTGCATCCCGGACAATTCCATTCTTGAGATCTGGAATTTTGCGAGGCTTCCCATGATACACACGTGACTTCAGATACACCCCACAATCAGAAACCTGCTTAATTAGGTCCGATGGAGGAGGTGGCCATTCACAAGGGAAAACTACGTGAAATAATTCTGTCCCGAAGATATTCCTGCGAGATCTTTCACATTGTGAGTCGACCGCCCTAACCACCAGGCCATGCCAGGCAGCCATCCTGTATGAATTGGTTTGGTTTGTTTTGAATTTCGCGCAAAGCTACACGAGGACTATCTGCGCTAACCGTCCCTAATTTAGCAGTGTAAGACTAGAGGGAAGACAGCTAGTCATCACCACCCACCGCCAACTATTCGGCTACTCTTTTACC
>NW_013666984.1:265948-282461 GCF_000517525.1 Limulus polyphemus | reverse complement strand
TAATGCCACACTGTCTTCTCGTTTACGTTTAGTCTTAACCTAATGCTCAATAAATTTCACGTTCAGTCTTAACTTAATGCCACACTGTCTTCTCGTTTACGTTTAGTCTTAACCTAATGCTCAATAAATTTCACGTTCAGTCTTAACTTAATGCCACACTGTCTTCTCGTTTACGTTTAGTCTTAACCTAATGCTCAATAAATTTCACGTTCAGTCTTAACTTAATGCCACATTATCTTCTCGTTTACGTTTAGTCTTAACCTAATGCTCAATAAATTTCACGTTCAGTCAGGTTTCGTTGCCAATCGGTCCAGCAGACAAACTCACACACACACACAGACTGTTTTTAAATAATGGTTTAAATATATATATCACGACGTAACTAGGATGTGATAAGACAACATGAAATCGTAGATCTGAAACCGATAACGTTATATAAAGTGGTCAGAGCTTGGTGAATTATCAACGTATAGCTATAGGACATGCTATTACATTATATACCTATTTTTATGCAGCCATAATTTGAAGGGAAAGCACAGCTAATCCGAGGTCTGTTTTTTCAACCTTTCGTCATTGGAAATATCCCGTGGAGACAACACGATGTGAAATTACTTTTATCTGAATATAGCCTAGTTTAATTAGTCGCATGGCTTTGCAACACTAGATTAGACACATCTCTATTAACCTTGGTTACAGCAGCCGAATTGTAAGCATTCGAGCGAGAAAAAGTATTTTCGACATGAAACGTAACGCAATATAAAAAAATAATATTATAACACGAGACGACCAGCATTAAATCTTGCTATAAATGAAATAGGTTCATGCAATGCATAAACGTAAAAGTCTTCCGGTGGGTCAACAGTAATTTTACGGACTTACAAGGCTAAAATCAGATTAACCCATACAGGCAACCCTTTTATTTTAAAGTAAAACGACAAGTGAATTTTTACGGTTTAGTAAATTGCCTTTACTTAAGGATTTTTTTTTTTTTACCAAATGCCACATTTTTATTTTGAAATAATATTTCTGATTTCAACATATGCCTGAATCGTGCAAAAAAGTATATTCATTTTTCTCACCTTCTTTCTCGAGATTTATAAATATGAATATCATACGTAAAGGAAATGTAATAATTCTCTCTGTTCATTCGCGAGCACACAAGCAGGAGGCTATCTGAAGGAGATATAAAATATGTTGTCATATTTATTCGTCCACCAGTAACTCAGTGGTGATTTTGAAGGCTTACAACGCTAAAAATTAAGTTCTGATACCAGTGTTGGGTAGAACACAGACAGTTTGTTGTGTAGCTTTTACGCTTAACATCAAAACTTACCGTATTTCTTCACTTTTTTTAACAACGGGACTGAGCTACAGATATGAAAACAACTTTACGTTTATGAAAAGATAAAATAAAAACTGCAATGAAAATATTCAATTGGAATAAACGAGAAAACAATGTGGCATTAAGTTGAGACTGAACGTGAAATTTATTGAGCATTAGGTTAAGACTAAACGTAAACGAGAAGACAATGGGGCATTTATTGAGCATTAGGTTAAGACTAAACGTAAATGAGAAGACAATGTGGCATTAAGTTGAGACTGAACGTGAAATTTATTGAGCATTAGGTTAAGACTAAACGTAAACGAGAAGATAATGTGGCATTACGTTGAGACTGAACGTGAAATTTATTGAGCATTAGGTTAAGACTAAACGTAAATGAGAAGACAATGTGGCATTAGGTTGATACTCTTTTACCAACGAATAGTGGGATAGACCGTCACATTATAACACCCCACGGCTAAAAGGGCGAGCATGTTTGATGTGACGGAGATTCGAACTCGCGACCCTCAGATTGCGAGTCGAGCGCCCTCACCACCTGGCCATCCTGTATGAATACCGTAGTGTTCATAACATTTTTGTTGCAGCATAGGAATCGCATTGGTTGTGAGCGTTGCATGACACCGTGCAACGTTTAATTCGCATGTTTGCAGTCCATGTTTGAGCCGATGGTTCTTCCAAAAAAAATAAGGTTCAATAATAAAGTTAGTTGTCAAATCACACTACACTGTCACCTTGACATCATGGAAAAAACGTCAGATATAGATTAGTTTCCAACAGATAACGTAGACGAGCATGTTCACACTTCCAGAAAGGTAAATAGTGCATCATCACTCCAGAAAATATTGGTAGCCATTGGTTATCGACTGCCAAGAACTGCAACGTAAAATAAACATGTCGAGTTAAATCTGTTTACTACAGTGCTTTATCCTAAAGCAGCTTGAAAGGAAACATTCGTATATATAACTGAATATCCTTACGAATAGTTGAAAAAAGCAAATCCAGACACCAGGCAACAGAGCATACACTGCTGAACCCATGCGTACTAGTACTGACTTATCTCAGCAAAAGTTTTTTTGTAGATCTGCCTGTACTTGAAGTTTACCACAGGAACACTGGAACAAGGTCCTCTACACAGGAACAAGGTTCTCTACAGTTTTCCCAGAGAGCTGCCTCAGAATTGCACCCTATGGTTTAATAACATTTCACTAGTTCACCTCTCTGCACATTTATCAGTTTCATGTTGGTTAAATGAGCTGCACCGCGATCGACAGGCTCATGGGAAATATGCAAAAGAAACCACACTCTGGTGGCAACATGTAACTACTGTGGTATTTGCACCTGCATTATACCTTTAACAGCCATATTCAACTTCACTTTCCCATGTCGTACCGAGATATGAACAGTGAAACTTTCTTCATAATCACCCTAAATTACATTGCTATTATTTCAAGAATCATGTAAAGAAAGTTCCCAGTCGCCACCTTTTCTTGCACAATAAACATGAATTTCAATACAGTTTGATATGTCGTCTTACTTTGTCTTCCAAATAATGGTTGGAGACGGCTTGAATGGGTAATGAAGCAAAACTTTAATACAAGTTTAACATAACAACAAATGTACAACGTTTCGACAAGGTTTTGTCATCATCATCTTCATTACCCATTCAAGCCGTCTCCAACCATTATTAGTCTCAAAGTGGGTTCCTCGTCATCGAATTTGTCTTCCAAAGGTCAAACACGAGATCCAGAAAACGACCAAAATCTGAATTCGCGTGCAATGCTATAAAATCGTGAGTTCAATCCAATTTCCGTTCCTCTAAAGCCCATTCTGGAGCTGCTCTACCTTTGCGCTTCTTCGAGTAAAAATACATTTACATTTGAGAATGAAAAAAAAAAATCCGATTAGTTAACACCTCCTTATGCACTTTTGTACCTATCAGTTTAAGGGGTGCTTTAGAGTTAAGAGTACGATACATGTTGCCCATTGAATTGACGAAATATGTAAATCCAACATATCTGTACTCATGATAGTCTTACTATGATATTATGTACTAGCTGGAGTACCCTTCCGTTAGACGGGTGAAATAAAAACTCGTTTTTAACAAGGGATGGGAAGTTGTGCTTATATTTTTTTTTCTTAGTATAATAAACATTAAAAGTGCAATAAAAATACGTAAAGGTACCAGTAGTGAAAAGAAAGACATACTGTTTTCAACAATATTAACAACAGTGGTTACATAGTTCATTATAACGCTGAGGGATATACAACAATGGTAGTTTTTCCGAAATTAGATGGGGATCCAACTTCACCACGATTCATTGTTACATAGATCACCTGATAGTTCTCGTTTCTTTCCAAGGCAACGTAAATGTCATAATATGTAGTGTTAAAAAGCCGCTATAAGTATTTCTTTTACTTACAAAACAACGTAAATCTTACAAGATAGATTGTTATAAAGTTACAGTGGTTACATAGTTCATTATAACGCTGAGGGATATACAACAATGGTAGTTTTTCCGAAATTAGATGGGGATCCAACTTCACCACGATTCATTGTTACATAGATCACCTGATAGTTCTCGTTTCTTTCCAAGGCAACGTAAATGTCATAATATGTAGTGTTAAAAAGTCGCTATAAGTATTTCTTTTACTTACAAAACAACGTAAATCTTACAAGATAGATTGTTATAAAGTTTACCACCAGTAAGTCTGATTGTTTTCTTTTATGAAAACAACGTAAATTTTCTTATGGTGGAAATGTCACCCAAAATTTCTGTTGTTTTGGAACGACGAGCGAACATTCACGCACGCTTTTCTTTCGTCCATCACGTTTTTATCTCTTTTTCCAGAAACTGAACGTTTTTAGATATCCTTTTCTCAGCATTGATCAATAATACAATAAACCTTTAAGAATCAGTGATTTTTAAGGTAAGGCTACAGTAAAACGTGATTGGAACTGACCATCGTTGTTTATTTCGAAACTATAGATACAACATTTGACCAGATCCAACACGCAGGGATTCACAAAAAAGTCTGCCTTATCTTACTTGTCCTGACGGCAGCTATGCAGTGCAAAAGATTATGACGACGTATTTTGTGCAAGCTGTCACTCCTTTCTTTCTTGAGTGTTTTGTGTTGAATAAATGAGCATTCAACAGACACGAGCTCTAAAAATACAGTGTTTGATAACACATGTACTTAAAAATACAGAAGATAAGGTCTCTGTATTTTCGGTTTTACTGTGTTTCGAAAGTACTTCTATGTTTTAATAAACAAAGGCAGCAAGGTAAAATATGGAAATGTCAACTTAATTTGTTTAATAACAGTCTCTAAATGTGAATTATACTTTAGTAAACTTATATAGATATATAATGAATTCATGTTTTATGTGTTTCTATTATTACTGTATAAAAGTAAATATAATTCATAACGTGTTTTACTATCGCTTTGTTTGATGTATTATGAATTATTAAACATCTGCCAGAACACCCCTAAAAACAGTTTCCCCCAATGGGCCAGTGGTAAAGTTATGGACTTACGACGCAAGAATCCGAGGACCGATTCCCTGTGTTGGGTAGAGTACTTTGTTCTAAAACTAACAAACCATTGAAAGAACTAGTTTTTAAAAACACTTTTTTTTTAAAATCAAGTGTAACAGAAGTGTTTCAGTTGAATAACTGTTTTTTTAACTCTGAATTATGAATAGGTTTATTCACAATTTTACGCATATTTCGTTGATAAATGCAAACGCTATTATATTAGTTGTTTATAACTATAAAAGCAAAAGTTCATGTTATCACAATTATAATCTGAATATTTATTTTTATTAATTTAATATCTTCTTCAAACTAAAAACAAATTGAGTTTCGCCCTCTGGGGTCTTCGATGCGTTATAACAGCGACAGTCAATTCCCATTATTTGGATAGACCATGCGTTGGCGGTAGATGGTTTTGGCTAGCTGCCTTTGTCTATAAATTGAACATTAGAGTCGAAGATAGCCTTCGAGTAGCTTTGCGCGAAATTCAACAAGCTACATGAAACTGTGAAACACCAGTAATATATCTATGTCATTTTTTCGTGTCCTGAGTGTGTAATCCTATAAACCAAGGTACAGTTTCACTTTCAGACTAAAAAGCACGTATAAGGTCTTCTATAATAGTCCATACATTTCACCCGTATACCCTATCTTTAAGTGAGGGGAGTAAAACTACGTTTAAAGTATACCTGAAAATTACTCTCTAGTCGACCAAATCCCACTTCTCTCTACCAAACTTGACGCAAGCAGCTGCAAGCCATCTGTTAAACGTGGTCTTCTTGATAGCACCATGGTGACAGTTGACAAGGATACATCATGAGTCAAAACTCTGCTAAATTCTTAAGTTAGTTTCGCAGGAAAAAAAATAAGCGAGTTAAATTTGGTAGCCTCGGTGAAAGATCTTGTGTATGAAGGCGCCTCGCGGAAAATCAGTTTTCATCACCGTTTGGGACTGCTAGCCAAGTGTACAAAATGAATTTTGTTCCGAATACACCCAACAAACCAAGGACTGTCTTGAATTCGAGCAAAAATATCCAACCATTTTCTATTTCACATTCGTCCTGTAAAATATTTTTTAATGTTTCCATCTTTAAACGTTACACGTCTATTAAGTGTTTTTTTAATTACTTGAAGTAGCACTTGACTCCGTGTTCGGAATAATAAAAAAAAGACAAAATGGAGAGATATTCTAATCACACAATGGTTAGATTATCCTAACTCTTATTTTACGTTGAAAACGAACACACACAAAAAAACACACTGAAACCAAGTGCTTGTTGAAAGATTATTAAGGCCACGTGCATTACGTTTTTTATCTTAGTAATTTATGTTTTCCCAAAATTGTTGACCCGTAAAAAATTTATCGTGGCTTGAAAACAGGAATTCCTTTATTTTACGCTGCTTCCCCACGTGCCAACATAACTCGCTAAAATGCAGTAAAAATGCATTAAGAGAAGATCTGATGCTCACTAAGCACGAGCTGATCAATTGATGCATAAGAAAGCACACTAACGCTTTTTTATTCTGTTATCCCTAGAAACCAGGGATATCTAACATGTATAACGTAAAAAAAAAATGGGCTAAATCCAGGGACACTGTGAAATGATAGAAAGTTTACAACAAAGCTGTTTTCTTTTCTGATATTAGATCTTCTGCTGAAAAACAATAGGTTGAGCAATTACCTTAAAAAAATATACAAAAAAATAAGATGGGAAGTATCATTCCTTTTTCATAAAAATTGTAACTTTGTTCAGATGATAATCTTCTATCAAAGATCCCTTTTTTATGCAAATGATATTCTAACAAACCTTTGAACTAGTTAACAATACGAGAATCGCTTTAAACTCAAAAATTCGAAAAAAAATCTGATGTCATTATTCGCTGTACTGTTTTTTATGGATCGTGAATATAAATGTCAAAATAACAAAATCCGAATCAAATTACTTACACGTGTATTTCTGGTATGATTTTAAAATCATCCATCATACTTTTGCATACTACCCGATTAGTTTTTTTTGTATGTTTCATTTCTGTCCTGAAGGCCATTTCTATCGACTTTTCTCCAGTTTTCTTCTTAAGGTTTAAGATATTACGGATATCAAGAAACGAGAATGTAATAAAACACAATGGATTCGTAAAGATATTTTTAATGCATGTTGAATACATTATGAACTTTAATTTATGAAAGTAATTTTTAACAACTAAGTTACTGCTGGGACTTTAAATTAATCCCGAGAAAAATAGTCGCAAATAAGTAAAGAACCACTGAGATGATTTACAAAATTTCATGCTTTTGTACTTAATACAAAAGTCTTAACCTAAGACATGATAACTAGACAAGTTTCAAAAGTAGCATTACCCAAAAATGCAAGGGTTAATGTAATGGGTAACATCCAGCGGGTATAATATTTTAGTATTATACGTATACACGTCATTTGGAAGCTACAAGCAATTTTCTGATTTAACAACAATGTGTGGTTTAATACCAGGACATCCAAATGAATAGAACTTAGAAAAATAGCACTAAAATGACAATGAGAGCGGAGATATATATATATGTCCAATATGTTAAAATGAAAACAGAGCGATAGTGAGATAGTTAACACTAAGAACTTATTTTAAAGTGTGATACTGAGCGAGATGACATTAGGAACCTATAGAGATTCTCAACAAGATAACATTAGGAACCTATAGAGATTCTCAACGAGATAACACTACAAAGCTACAGATATCCTCAGTGAGATAACACTGAGAACCCATAGAGATTCTCAGTGAGATAACACTACAAACCTACAGATATCCTCAGTGAGATAACACTGAGAACCTAGATATACTCTGTACGTTAACACAATGGACCTAGAGAGAAATTCAGTGAAACTACATTAGCAACCAAGAAAGTTACACAGTGAGATAACACGAAGAACCTATAGAATCAGGAACCTAGAGATACTCAGTCAATTAATACAAGTAGTCTAGAAATAATCTCCTAGAGAGATTCTCAGTAACATAACACAAGGAACCTAGACTCATACTCATTGAGATAACAGTGGAAACCTAAAGAAATATTCAGTGAGATAAGACTAGGAACACAGAGTTAACGCTAACAACCTCTAGAGATAATCAGTGATATAACAATATGAACATAAAAAAAAATATTCAGTGAGATAAGATTAGGAACACAGAGAGATACTCACTAAATTTAACCCTAACAACCTATAGAGATAATCAGTGATATAACAATATAAACATAAAAAAATATTCAGTGAGATAATATTAGGAACACAGAGAGATACTCACTAAGTTAACCCTAACAACCTATAGAGATAATCAGTGATATAACAATATGAACATAAAAAAATATTCAGTGAGATAAGATTAGGAACACAGAGAAATACTCACTAAGTTAACCCTAACAACCTATAGCGATAATCAGTGATATAACACCAATGATTCATTGGAAACTTACAATATGCAGGTGTAATAAATCAAAAAATGGTGCGTGACTAACCCATGTCAAAATGCATGACAACCTTGTTATTAAAGAAGCATAACTAACTGCATGCTTGAATGGGTACATTTCGGAATAATGCTTACTTTGACTACATTATCATTTTAAATTCTAAAACTCGATATCAAACTTTTTCACAGAACTCGTATTAAACGTGAACATCATACATGTCTAATAGCATGCCAAGTCCATTGATTTATTACTTCACAATTCCTAGAATAAAGAATCTCAAAAGGAATTTATTGCAATCTGTATAATTAGTTTTTACCCAGCATTCAGTGCGTTACATTTTATCTGGAAACTGTTAGAAGTACCTGCAATTTGTACAGTATACACCATCGCCTCATGGTTTCAAGTCACAAAGCTGAAATATATGGGGTGATTATGTGGATACAAACAGTCAAGAGTGAGTTTGTAGTTTTTACAATATCACAGATAATAAATCTTGCTGACTTAATATTGCCGAGTGTAAGCGATTTACACTTATAAATTCTTTTTCTGAAATCTAAACTGTTTGGGAGCATGTATTATCTGGAAAATTTTCTTTTTTTTTAATACCAAAAACATTTTTCTGTATTTCTTCTAAACGTTATCGAAGTTTTCAATGTTCTTTTGTTTCTAGCTATAAATTGTGGTAGGAATAATCCAATTAGAAATTCACTCTGAAATGGAAAAAAAATACATAGGGTTGAGTACGTTATATTAAAATAATTTTGGAGTCTCGCCACGTCGTTAAAGTCCATGTCGCCACGTTTTTTTCATATTCTGTCTGACGGCCGTATAAGTTGACAATATCCCTGCGTCGTAGTTTCCATTGCAAAAGATTGCGTCATTAGGGTGTCATGTCCAAAGCGCGCCACTTTATTTCTCCATGATTTCTGTACTACATCTGTGTATGAGGACGATGGTCTCCCAGCGCTCGTTCAACAGTCCGATTGCAAAAAATCCACAGGTAGTTTTCGTATAGTAAACCATGAATACCCGTTTTATTCTCTAGCTGCTTGAAATATGTGGCGGTTTTTCTAACAGAAGATATGACTGAAAGCTTTATTTTGGCTTAGCCATACCCTATTGGCCTAGTTCTCAGACAGAGGATCTTTCATGGTTATGTTACGCACTGATGACCTTTGTGTTTGTGGACTCTCACATGTTACAAGACGCCACACTTTTCTTAAAGAGCTTGGATACGACTTGTTGCAGGCGTTTTTCTGAATTGTTCTGGTGCCTCATGTTGATCCATATTTCTTGATTTTCCAATACCATTAAGTAAAAAGGAACTTAACTTTTTATCTGACCATACCTTTATGATCAGAATATGTGACTATTTTACGTTAGAAATTACTGTTACATACCCTTCTCAAAAAGTAATAAGTTTTTGTTTGCTTTACACTACCTATGAACGCCAAAAATGTCAAAATATATTTTTACACATACTATTCCATGACTTTATATCGACCGTGATTGTCACATGATTTGCTGTTTTCAATATTCAAAAAAGGTTTAACACTCTTACTCAATCTCTACATACATGTTACTTTCAATACCGTATGACGTAATCAATGAGCAAAATCTTGCTTTGGTTAAGTACTCAAACACAATGCCAGTTATAGCTTCTAATACAAACACAGAGTAGTAATTTAGTTTTCTAAGACACTAATAGGTATGGGAGAAAAGTTACGTTTCATATTTTCGAAATGTTCAAATTTATTGCAATACAAATTAAGTAAAAATTCAGTAACAAAGACTTGCGTAATCACTGCTCGGTAATTATTTCAATTACATGCATGTATCTTACTTCCTCAGCGGAAATATAAAATTATTTCCGTGAAATCTCTCACTGATTGGTTAGTCTGAAAGCTTATAATGCTAAAACCCAGGTTTCGATACCACTGGTGGGCACATCACAGAGAACTCATTGAGAAACTTTGTGCTTAACAACAAACAAGCTCTCATTGGCTAAAAACATATCTGAAGTATTAAATATTATTTAATAAATATTTCTTTTATTTACAATAAATTTTTAACTCAATATTTTAGAAATTCGTATTAAAAAAATAACCACTTCGTTTTACTACTACTTTATATACTATATTGTCAAGCTTATTAGAGCAACGCGAATCTGGGCGGTAATGGGCCAGTACCCATTGAGTTTGCATGATCAAATGTTGCACTATCGCTTTTGTTTGTTTTTTGTTGTTGTTTTTTTTGTTTTTTTTTTTTGTCTGTTAAGCATAAAGCTACACAATGGGCTATCTGTTGAGTATCAAAATCCGAATATTAGCTTTGTAAGCCATCACACTTGCTACTAAGCCATCGTAGTGTGCGCTGTTTTGTGGTTTATACAGATTAGTAGCTACTATAGACAGATAGAGAAAATAACGATTCCACAAGAAACGGCACTCACAGTCCTTCACAGATATGAGTACCCAATTCATATTAATGTGCTTACTCATATCCAGATCCAGTGTGAAAAAATAGACTTGCTAATTTGGAATAATGGCCAACCAAAGCTGATCAATATTATTTACTCCTTCGTCCATGTGAACTTGAAGTTTGCTATGAAACGAAGCCACACATCGGACAACGACGCCTATCCAGGACTTTAATAAGAGTTCAGACAGACCAATACATTATCTGTGTGCAGGGAGCTTCACGCAGCTGGATTTTACGGACAAGCTGCAGACCATAAGCCGCTCATTACAGCCCTGAAAATAAGGCTTGAACGTAGGATTAAGAGCAATAAAAAATATCATGTGTAGCGATGAATTTCATTTCTTATCGTTTGCTATAGATGGGTGGGTCTGAGTTTGACAGAAACCTGAAGCTTTGAATATTACTGTTGTTTGAACCACGAAGAATAAACTGAGTAGTATTAAAGTGTAGGCCAGTTTAAACTGGTTCGGACTGGTTTGAAGTGGTCATAAATCATTTGTCTATATGTGATATATGCTACACTGCTGTCATTGATGGAATTGTAGGGGAAGAATCATGCTTCTTACAACATTATAATAATCTATTCCATACCGCACGCTGCATCTAGCATTCATTGAACACAAGTAATACTTTTGGCCGACCCGAAAACCAGAGTGGAACCAGAATGAATTTCTCTGGGAATTTTAGGAACGTCTTGTCTGAGACAGATAAGACAATCTCTGAAATTCCAATACTAGAAGCAGTTTAATAGGAGAAACAGGAGGATGTTCCATCAGCGATATACAACAATTAGCGACAAGTGGGAATAATAGAATCCAAGGTGTGATTTGTACCGAAGGTGAACTATTTCCCAGTTAATATGGGAAGCCAACACGCATTCTTCTTCTCAGGGGTTGCTGTGACAACAATATTTTAGAACAATATATAATACTCTCATACCATTCGTTGTAAGCATCCAGTCTTTGTTTAGTTCCAAACATTAACGAATATAATTTACATGAAACTAGTGGGAATTATTAGGGTGGCACACAGATGTAATTAATTTTTTGCACGCATTGTAATTTATGAATGTGTTTTGCTTACTAAAAACTAATACAGTACAAGATTAAACTTCATATATTAATGCTTAAATAATGTGTTTTATGCCCTATCCCAAAGATGATTCACAGATACTGTGTTGATAGATTTCGTCGTCGAGTATTTAAAATGGAAGAATGAGAAAATGTAGGCATGGCTCTTTTCGTCTCGAGCCACATCAGCCTACAAAAATCGATTGTTATAGGTGTGTCCATTAGGCGGGACCATCATTCAAGAAACACGTTACAGTAACGTTACGATTGATATACTCTGTGCATGAGATGATAGAGTTTGGCTTGCATGTGACGGCTTGACGAATGTCGATAAATTTCTCAAAATCTCGTTTACCTCAACGTGTAACTAAAAAAAAGGTCCATTAGTTTAGACTTGAATATTTGTATAATGTAAAAAAAAATATATATATATGCAAAGTTACTGCTTAAAATTGTGTCGAAACTAATCTGTTTATTCAGAAAACATACATCACCAAATTTAAAAATATCTGTCGTCACTAAAATAAAAAATCAAGTTTTGAAACCTTGCATTAAATAATATTTTAGATTTTTTCAGCAAAAAACAAGTGCTCTGTTACAAAGTTTTATTCGACCTCAGGTAACCGTTTTTCTAATTTGTGAGAACAGAATTTCTGTAGGACAGAAACTAGTTATTTTCAAATGACAACGTCTGAATTTACACGAAGAAAAACTACAATATTTATCACATTTATGCAACACTATTTCTGCAGTTTTGAATTATTAGAGAATTAATCGAACTGGTTTAAAAATGTAAGTTATAGGACTTGTTAGGAAATGAAATATAATTATTTATGTAAAGTAGAAAATAAAATAACAAGTTATTTCTAGTATGGTCTTTACACTCGCGAATTTAGTCGGTTTTTCCTGGGATTATTTTTTGCTACATATACGTGCCAGTAACATGCCCGTTAGACTAATAAGATATTCCAGACAGTAGAAAACCGCTAATAATAGTTTTGACCTACTCTTTTCGTTACCTAACGTTTCACTTCACCTGAAAACTATGCACCCGTTAGACTAGTAAGATATTCCAGACAGTAGAAAACCGCTAATAATAGTTTTGACCTACTCTTTTCATTACCTAACGTTTCACTTCACTTGAAAACTATGGACCCGTTAGACTAGTAAGATATTCCAGACAGTAGAAAACAGCTAATAATAGTTTTGACCTACTCTTTTCGTTACCTGACGTTTCACTTCACCTGAAAACTATGCACCCGTTAGACTAGTAAGATATTCCAGACAGTAGAAAACCGCTAATAATAGTTTTGACCTGAAAGTCTAGGACATCTGACTGAGAGTATATTTTAACTTCACTAATAATATAACGTTTCACTTCACCTGAAAACTATGCCTCCGTTAGACTAGTAAGATATTCCAGACAGTAGAAAACCGCTAATAATAGTTTTGACCTGAAAGTCTAGGACATCTGACGGAGAGTATATTTTAAATAATTTTTGTCTAGGCATTGTCATCCCTTTATTTTTACAACATAGATACAATTTGAAACAATCTAACGTGTCTCTCGTGTAATTTACTAACAAGAAGTATACGTCACAATACCATCGTAACCTTTACACAACGCTATTTTAGTCCTGCTGGTAAAGGCACTGCTCTCTTGTCCTTTACTTTTACTAAAGCATCTTATGCAAAATCCACCAAAAAAAATGTCTTATTGTTATTAGAATATTAAATAAATGACACAAATATTCTTGAAAAACTCCCGAATATTAATCATGTATATCTGTAGAGTAGCATTCTTTTTTTTTTAATGTAATATTCCCACCAACTGAACTATTTCGAGCAGTTTTCTACAAAGAGCATTGATTATTTAAGAGGTTTTATGCTCTACACATTACCAATTCTAGAAGGCACGATGATGTTCAGCCCACCTTATCTTTGTAATGATTAAATCACAGCGTGTAGTAATTTAAGATCAACCTCTGTTAGTTCTACCTACGTACTGATTGGATAAAGAATAACCATTGCAGGAACAATAACCTTTTACGTAGGGTGTGTCCAATAGAAAACTTCAGACAACGTAAATGTAATTACAGTATACAGTGACAGTTATAACATATGATCAAATATATAATTTAATGAATAGTGCAAGCAGCTATTTTTCAACGATGTAATCTGTAAAAAAAACTGTTTTTACAGAATATTATTCCTGGAATTTAGTTGTTGTTGTTTTTCTAATGATCGTATTATGGAATAACACGCAGATGGAAAACCGATATACAATAATTCTTATGTTTGTTTTGAATTTCGCGCAAAGCTACACGAGGGCTATCTGCGCTAGCCGTCCCTAATTTAGCAGTGTAAGACCAGAGGGAAAGCAGCTAGTCATCATCACCCACCCCCAACTCTTGGGTTAATCTTTTACCAACGAATAGTGGGATTGACCGTCACATTATAACGCCCCCTCGGCTGAAAAGGCGAGCATGTTTGGTGTGACGGGGATTCGAACCCGCGACCCGCAGATTGTGAGTCGAGTGCCCTAACCACCTGGCCATGCCGGGCCTGCAGGGACAGAGTGTAACCTATTTATTACTGTGCACGGACTGTAATCTGAGGGTTCATGGTTCGCGTTCCGTTTACACAAAACTCTCTCAGTAATTTGGTACTGTGGGTGCGCTGTAAGTTTTACTACTCAGTCAGACAAGAGAATTTGGTACTGTGGGTGCGCTATAACTTTCACTACTCAGTCAGACAAGAGAATTTGGTACTGTGGGTGCGCTGTAAGTTTTATTACTCAGGCAGACAAGAATAGCCCATGAGTTGGCGGTGGGGGGGGGCTGTTGATTAGCGACCTTCCATCTAGTCTATCAGTTCAAAATTATCACTGGATTGTGTAATAATATTATTTTAGAAAGAAAATATCGCAAACACTTAACTAAAATAATTTCATATTATGGTTGTTTATAAAATGTACAACATTGGTAGAATAAGCTGATTGCATGATTTAAATGTAAATTTGTTATTGATATTTGTGTTTCAAAGGTATCCCGAAATCTCATGATATTGTATCCAAAACTTGATTTTTTTGTACATATGATAAAATGTTGTATAAAAGTCACCTCGACAACTTAAAATGTAACGTATCACTGGCGATAGTATTTAACTTGTGCCTGAAACTCTTCTGAAATTGTCAGTTAACCGCATTCTGATATCTTAACGGAATTCAGTCATTTGTACTGGTGATGAATGATTATCCCTTATCCGATTCGATTCAACATTTCTAAGTTTTCCCGCATTCGTTATCGATTTTGTTAATTAGTTTCTGTGACTTCAAATATGATGTGTGAATTTAATTAATATTTCATCTCTTCATCAATGCAGGCATAAGGAGTTTTTTTTTCATGCTAGTGTTGAATCAAGACAGCACAAGAAGAGACATACCTCCTGTGGAATAGCTCGTATGATGCTGTTATATGCTGTTGTCCGTGAAAATGTGAAGTCACGTTACGTTATGCTCAGAAATGTTTATTTTTATGCAGTTAAACGCAAAGCTACACAATGGGCTATCTGCGCTATGCCCACTGGATGGATTGATCCCAACGTTTTAACATAATTAGCTCTCAAACTTACCTCTCAACCACTAAGATAGGGCACGCTCAGAAATAATCACATCCAAATTAGGCTATTAAGTTATAGTGGAGGATTCTAATTTAATTTACTAATATTAATCAATATCTAATTGAATATTTAATTAATCATTCAACACTAGTTATAAAATATGAATCATTCATCAAAAGGAATACATGAAATTATAGAGAATTTGAAACCGAATGGACAGTAAAAAAGGAAAACTGTGGATTCAACTTATTCATTCTCTTATTTCTTCATTTTATTAAATTGCAAATCCATTTATCACTATTTGCTTTATGAATTGGCATAAGTTTCTCACTTATTCATATTTTAACTAACATACAGGTTTATTTGGGCACTTGACGTCAAATATATATAGAAGAAAACAAGTAAAAGAAAACACTCGCCAAATTAAAATACGTTTACTGACGAAACTGAAAACAATCTCCATCAGGACATTTTAAGTAGATAATACACCTAATCCCTTCTAAAAGCCATTTTACTCTCATAAATGTATTATGTATTTAGTACAAGCTAACAGCCGTACCCATTCAACGCACGAGGAAAACCAGGGGACTCCAGTGGGTAACATGAGGCGTCAGAGTCAAAGGGCGACCCTCCGTGTCTCTCCAGGAGAAGCCTTAAGGGTATAACAAGGTTTGGTGAAAATCAGTCTGGTGGTTCGCTAGTTATATAAGGACACAACGCACGTGAAAGATATAGGAGCACCCATGTTTAACATAGAGGGATCAGATCAGAGCTGCGAGATCCCAATGTCACTCCTTAATGGCCTAAGGGTACATGCCGCCCATGACTAGCTGCCTTCCCTCTAGTCTTACACTGCTAAATTAGGGACGGCTAGCGCAGATAGTCCTCGTGTAGCTTTGCGCGAAATTTAAAACACACCAAACCAATTCATACAGGATGGCTGCCCGGCATGGCCAGGTAGTTAAGGCGCTCGACTCGCAATCTGAGGGTCGCGGATTCGAAT
>NW_013666984.1:250325-265038 GCF_000517525.1 Limulus polyphemus | reverse complement strand
ACGTAAACGAGAAGACAGTGTGGCATTAAGTTGAGACTGAACGTGAAATTTATTGAGCACTAGGTTAAGACTAAACGTAAACGAGAAGACAGTGTGGCATTAAGTTGAGACTGAACGTGAAATTTATTGAGCACTAGGTTAAGACTAAACGTAAACGAGAAGACAGTGTGGCATTAAGTTGAAATTGAACGTGAAATTTATTGAGAATTAGGTTAAGACTAAACGTAAACGAGAAGACAATGTGGCATTAAGTTGAGACTAAACGTGAAATTTATTGAACTTGTTTCACTAGCATCATCAAAATAATTCAGTGTCTTATATCATAACTTATAGTAAAACAAGAGCCATGTACACACACACACACATACATCAACGAGTATTTTATCACAGGAGTTGTAAACACATACCCATAAACGAGTATTTTGACACAATGATTATATACACACACACACACACATCAACGTGTATTTTAACACAGTGCTTCTCAAACTGGAGGCAGCAGAAAAGTGTCAGAGGGGCTGTAGCAAATACACAAAATGCATAGCTATGTTAAGGTACTCAATATATACATATATAGTTTGTTTGTTTGTAGTTATGCACAAAGCTACACAATGGGCTATTTGTGCTCTGCCCACCACAGGTATCGAAACCCGGTTTCTAGCGTTGTACGTCCGCGTACATACCGCTGTGCCACTGGGAGGGGGGCATATATATAGGTAGATAGATAGATAGATTCATAGGGTGGGGGTGGAGGGTTCCGTCAGGATGCGAAATGTCCTTGTGGGCCTTGTGCTGGGGATATTTATTAACCCCTCTTTTAACACACGTAACTTACTTCTATCAGTCAAGCTAATATAAGGGAAAATATATTCGTAGTTCTTTCGTTGTTGTTGTTTCTTGTAAGGTTTTTTCTTGTTTCCCTAGAGAACCAAACTAAACCAAGGATAATGAGATTCTGACGTTTGGGTCTGATCATCTCTTTAGTGACATCTGCTGGGGATAGTCGGGTTGAAAACTGTCAGACTATATGAAAAAAAGGTCTACTGATTTATATGTCATAATGAATTCTAGATGCAGCGTTGTTATTTTTTTACAGGCAAATCATATTTCGTTGAATACTTCAGCAGTTTAGTTTCAACTGCGCCAACTAGGCAATAAAAGTGAGCACGTTTGCTGCTGGAGACATAAAATTCTACATTGAACTTGAATATATATGAGTTATATCAAGCATGATTTTAAGAAATCGCTTGTTTCGCAGCAGTACTTTTCAAGACCTGGCTGACAAAAACATATCACGTGACCACCGGCTTGTTCCTTTGGGCAATTATGGACTCCCCTCGACAACAGCTTTGGAAGTAGTTGGCTATACCAATGCAATAAAAAGCAGAACACGCGATATTTTAGAGAATTTGGAAAAATTGAACATAGTAGCCTGTCGTAAAATTCGAATAAAAGAATTTTTCGAAAAGTTTTTGAATGTCAACACTGTATTCAGATTACTGTTTTAGTCATATATCAAATCAGGAAACACACAAGTGATGGAATGAGATTCAATTATTCATCTGTATGCCGGGAAATGTCCTTTCAATTAATGGACCATATATCCATTATAACTAACGACAGAAAAGATTGAATGGACGTGTGGCATAAAACGTTTTACAACCTGATGTCTAGCCAATCTTGAAATGCAAAAAAAAGGTTGCGTTATTAAAGCACATCTGATCCAAAGTCCTGTTAAGTAAGAAATGTGTGCATGAGACACATACTGTACATCGCCATAACTTTGTATTTGATAAGTGGCTTTATAACGGCATGGAGCGCTTTATGTGTTAAAAAACCTTTTATAACGAAAGAAAAAACAATTTTACACTCATCTGTTTCTTAACTAGTACTGACATTTAAGGTTAAAGATTGTTTAGTATTAAACACTTTATATTACGCAGAACTTACATCATAACTCTACGAAGTTAATTTTACATAAAACATTAAAGATGAAAGATACTCTAACGATATTTCTAGTCTTATGTTATTAAACGAAGCTTCTAACTTAACACTTTAGCAACACCTCTAAGGATTTGTTTTATTAGATGTAGTTTCAACATAGTATTTTACCAACAACCCTGAAGTATTATGTTATTAAGCGAAGCTTCTAACGTAACATTGTAGCAACAATCTTACAGTATTGTGTTATTAAACGAATCTTTTACCTTAACACTGACGCGACATCCCGAAAGGTTTCTGCTATTACATAAGTTGTACCAACATTCCTAAACTACTATATAATATAACTTCCAGGTAATATTAGACCAAATTAGTTCGAATTTGTTTCATTCGATAAAATACCCAAGAAAATACTATCATGAAATTCCTAAAATCCTATACGAGAAAGTTACCAAAATGATATTCTGGAGAGAATTCCTAAAACAAAAATTGTCATAACATGGATATGACGATGTCATGTTTCAACGGAAACTCATCATGCAAACCTACATGTAAAACTGTTAATGTCAACCAAAATTACAGCCTTCGGTTTAACCTTTCTGTATTATGACATATAACAGTGGAAACAACCAGAAATTGTGTCATAATAAAGACATGTCGATAATAGTTTATTAACAGATCTACAAAATCTGTATAATGTCTTAAATGTGAATTTAACAGATAACTTACTTTTAATTTAATGTTAAACTTATGACTGGTTTACACTAGGTTTTCAAGTTTGAAGCTTTTTTTTTTCAGACCGAGCATTTACCGGCAATTACTAGTATTTACTGACAGTCAGTGCCCCCCCCCCAGTGGCACAGCAGCATGTCTGCGGATTTACAACGCTAGAAACCGGGTTTCGATACCAGTGGTAGGCAGAGCACAGATAGCCAATTGTGTAGCTTTGTGCTTAATTCCAAAGAAACAAACAAACAGACAGTCAGTGATGTCTCTATCATGACGGTAGAATTTAATTCTTTCAGAAAGATTACACCCTATGTCCGTTGAAAATCACTAAATTCGGTCAAAAATCAAATGCATTTTCATTTATCAATTAATAAACACAGCTTGAACCATGACTTCAACTTAAAAAGCTTTAGAATATATATTATACACCGAAGCCCTGATAGCCTGACTATAATGTCTATACAGTAAGTAAGATAAAATGTATTATTTTCTCCAGGTGTTCAGGTAATCCCCACCCCCAGTGGCACAGCGGCATGTCTGCAGACTTACAACGATAGATTGTTTTTTTATTGTTTTTTTTTTATTTCGCGCAAAGCTACACGAGGGCTATCTGCGCTAGCCGTCCCTAATTTAGCAATGTAAGACTAGAGGGAGGCAGCTAGTCATCACTACCCACCGCCAACTCTTTTACCAACGAATAGTGGGATTGACCGTCACATTATAACGCCCCCACGGCTAAAAGGGCGAGCATATTTGGTGTGACGTAGATTCAAACCCGCGACCCGCAGATTGCGAGTCGAGTGCCCTAACCACCTGGCCATGCCGGGCCAACAACGCTAGAAACCGGGTTTCGATACCCGTGGTGGGAAGAGCACAGATGGCCCATTGTGTAGCTTTGTGCACAAATTCAAACAAACAAAAAAAAATAAATCAGGTAACAATCCAATGAGAAGAAATTTCCCTTCGGTTCATTTATAATAACTTACTAAGAAAGAGCCAATGAAATATTAATTCCCATTTACTCGATTTATATTCACTTCAGGATGTTCCAAAAGAAATAAATACTTAGAATTTTTATTTTAATCTGAGGATTTTCGTGGATTTCACATAATGTGAAATTTGAGTAATCTACCCATGGAAAAAAAAAACGTACATCTGACATGCTATGACTGAGCATCTCTTATACTCGTAATTTTTGTGATGAAATAAAAACAAAACACGTACATTGTTTACTTAAATTCATGACATGGAATATCAAGACTCCATCTACGAGTGTTACTAACAATATTATTGTTTTTTATTCATTAAACATTTTAGCTACACTGTTCATGACAAAGTAACTCATAATGTCAGTCAACCCATTTTTGTTTGATCCAGTTTGAAGTGATTCCGTGACTGTAATAGACATTAATATGTTCGATTTGGTTTGATTGGGTTCTTTGACTGTAATTAGACAGGTATTTTTCTCTATGCTTCATAAAAGTTTGTGAAAAGTAACTGAATACTTAAACGAATCAAAAATTCAACATGGATAATATTAATTAATAAATCTGCTGATTTATCTTCCATTTGAGGCATTTGAAATAGACACCATATTATTTAGCTTTTTTGTTTTTTCCTTTTCAGGCTGAAGACTTCAATTTTTTTCGAAAACTTTCTATCATACAAATTTAACAGAAATAGAAAAATTCTTGTCTGTTTGAAGTGAAGCTGATAAAAGAATTAACACACCTAACATTTGTCGTAAATATTACGTACACTGCAAATGCTTTTTCCCGCATTTCTTTCAATTTGCCCATTTCAAATTCAGGGGTGTGTAAAAATAGCATCTTAGGTCTATCTTATGTTTTCCACAAATCACTGCTTAAGAGGCTTTTTGTTCAATATCAGAACCCGTTAATTAGTTTAGACAATGGAAAATCGTTTCTTTCTATTTCTTTCCACCCTTAGTAGTGTGTTTGCTTCTCTTATCGGACAGATGAGGCATCCATACTGTAATAAAATTTATTGATGATGGACGAGACTGGAAGAAGAAACTTATATTATTGATAACTTCAAAGATCAAGTTTCTAAAAACTGTGGGCGAGAGCCTTGAATTACTTAAGATGGCAGAAGTCTCATCAGGACAGCGTCAAAATTAGGGTCGTCCACTGGAAGGGACATCTTCGGAAGCGGAATGACTTTCCGTGACGGATCTACAGGAATACCCAAAACTTCCGCGAGGATAACATTACATGTATATTTTTAACGAAGTTCATGGAAGTGTGCAATAACGGGAGGAAAGGTATACTGTTGTGTAGTTCTTTGATGGGACTGGGGAGAAGAATTCGCAAAGTTAACCTGAAATAATGACATTTTATAATCAATAGACGATTATAATATTTAAAGGAAACTTATACTCAAACAGTACGAATCCGGGTAATACAATGACGAATGAAGGAGGATTTCTAATTATAGAGTGGAAGGGATAAATTTATTTTCCAGTAGGTTCCAGTGACGCGTAACACGAGATTGTTAAGGTTGGCTCTCAAGGTGAGATGTTTATCAAAGGTAACGCCGACATATTTGACAGAATCTGAATGTTAAATGGGAATATTATCAAGATGGACGTTGACGACAAGACTTAAATTCCGTACAGTTTTCACACAACAGTATAACTTTAGTTTTAATGTTGTTCAGAGTAAGACGCCAGAAAACTATTAAAAACCGAAAACAGTCTATCTGAAAAACGTTTTATAAAACATTGAAAGTAGCCGTTTAAACGCCGAATACATGTAAAGCATTAGAAAACAATTATGTTCAAAATTACGTAAATTACAAGCGTATTTTCCACATTCCTCTTCGGATTCGAAATAAGAGTTGTGTAATATAAAACATTTCGGGTCCATCTCTTGTCTCCCACAAGAAGCCTTTAGTTCAATACCAAAACTCATCAGTTGGGCTGGAGGATGAGGGACAAAATTTATTCAAAATGAACAAATTAAAAAAATACTACTATTTTTTGCTTGTTACTACAAATACCTACGTGTTTTTAGGTTCCTGGTCATCATCCTCCCACTCACAGCTTGCTCTCTGGAATCTTCCAGAACTTCTTCCATCGACACGACATTGTTTGTGAGAATGTACTTTAAATAAGATCATCTTTAATCGAAACGTATGGCTTGCCTTGAAGGACCGGCTTAATGCAACTGTGGATCTTGATGGTGTCACTTAATGTCGTCTACAATATATCCTTCTTCTTCCTAATGACCCTCTTAACATTTCTCCCCGGGCAGATTTCCCTGTCTCATGGTACACATTTTACTCATTCCTCTCTTTTCTGAAGCCTGAGTGAGAAACCACCTACTCCTGTTAGTTCATGTCATCCAAACATCCTTACTGGCATTTTCAACAAGACAACTACACGTCTGCATCTTCAACCGACACCTCATGCCATTACTCAAGCCGTCTTCTGTCCACATCTTCCCACAATCCATCACCTTCTCTCGTTGTCCAGTACCCTTTCCAACCACCCTTAAAACAACAAACAATCCTTTTTGACTTTATTCATTGTGGAAGCAAACAGTTTGGAAACAGGGTTTTATCTATAAATTAGGAAATATGTCTTGACCATAATTATATGTTCGACTGAATCATTCGTTCCTTGTTGATTTGGTTTTAGTTTGTTTCGAATTTCACGCAAAGCTACACGAGGGCTATCTGCGCTAGCCGTCCCTAATTTAGCAGTGTAAGACTAGAGGGAAGGCAGCTAGTCATCACTACCCACCCTAACTCTTGGGCTACTCTTTACCTACGAATAGTGGGATTAACCATCACATTATAACGCCCCCACGGCTGAAAGGACGAGTATATTTGGTGGGACGGGGATTCGAACTCGCAATCTTCAGATTGCGAGTCAAGCACCCTAACCACCTGGCCATGCCGGGCCCATCCTTGTTGGACGTCGTTCATCCACGGTACCCCACGCCGAAGTCTCTCAAAGCTTGGTACTTTCTCCTCTTCTCTATATCCTCTACTTATCCTACTCCCAGTGAGGACAGTGGTAATTCTAAGGATTTACAACACTAAATTTCGGGGCTCAATTCCCTGCGGTGGACACAGCAGATAGCCCAATGTGGCTTTGCTCTAAAATAAAAATACAAACAAATTCCACTTATCAGATATGTCACATGCCACATTTTATGTTCACCTTTACTAATAGGTTGCCGGTGTTGCTTTAGTGGCTTCTTATTCAACCATGGTTCTTCAGATTACTTTCAACAAATTACTTGTCTGGTGACATCAATAGCATCTTACTCTAAATTCTGCCAGAACAGGGTCAACTACATGTCTTGGAGCATCATGCATGTTAAATTACCTAGTCCCAACAAGAATCTCTACGCTCATATTTCTTGTCCCAAAGGCTATTTCTACGCACTTCAAACCTCTGATTTCTAAACCGAAACGGAGAGGTTAGGAGATTAAGAGAAATGTAGAAAAAAAATTCATCTGTACTTCACATTACTTTTTATCATAAATGCTAGACGTATTGGTTTCTAATGCCTTAAACTTTTAAAATGGTTAATATCTATTTGCAGAAAAGACAATCAAACACGCCAACATCAGTAATACATATTATTACCCAATGTCTATTCCTATTGCTTCTTAAAGGCGTTCATTCATTAATTAACAAATATGGTCGATCTCCAAATAAATCATTATTTTATCAAATGATTTCTTGTTTCCTGTGAGTCTTGGACATCAGTTATATGTCACGATACTTCTTCTTTTAAACTTTAGGATCCGTTTATGATTCAGCGTTTATTAAAAATGGTGAATGCCATTAATTTTTCCTAAAAATTTACGACAAAGAAGGTATTAATCAAAAGTGACCAGTTATAAAAACTTTTTACCCTTTAGGATCTTTATAAGTGTAAACTTCTTTTGTCTTTTTAAGCCTTATAAGTGAATTAATCATCTTTTTTGACATAGGAGAAGACGATTAACACCAGAGATGAAAAATGTTCTTGTAGTAATTACTTTATGATTCATGACAAATTTAAACGATCTAACCTTTTAATTGAAGTGGTCTTAAAACTGCAATGTAATATATATGTATATACGTT
The DNA here is from genome assembly GCF_000517525.1 of Limulus polyphemus. Classification (NCBI taxonomy): domain Eukaryota; kingdom Metazoa; phylum Arthropoda; class Merostomata; order Xiphosura; family Limulidae; genus Limulus; species Limulus polyphemus. The sequence continues at coordinate 257,263 of NW_013666984.1, read as the reverse complement.
ACATCGTAAAAGCATTTTAATGTATTAATTGACTATGAACTGAATATTTCGCGTGTATATAAATTATATATAATTTATTGGAAATATAAAAATTTGAGTCACTCAAATTGAGTCACTAATAATCATAAAGATGCGTTTATGTGGGTGTGATAGTAAATCAAATATAAAGCAGATAAAGATAAATTATTGATAAATATACCAAATTTTAATCCAACGTTCTTCTTGTGTAAACATTGATGTCAACATTGATAGCCTATGATACATACCAAACAAGAGAAGCTCAAGAGCTGGCAGTGGGTGTGCTGTTGTCTAGCTGCTTTCCCTCTGATCTGTCATATGAAATTTAGGGACAGTTGTACGCTGATAGTCTTTCAGGGGCGTTGGCACAAATTTATAAAGGTGAGGGAGGCTACGTTAGGAGGACAAAGGAAATGAGTAAGTGACAAAGCCACAATGTGGACTTTCGGGCGTGGCTCTCCGAAAGTTTTGAAGTTTTCACTGAAAATCCTGCATTTCGATAGCATCTGCACACCCCCCCCCCCCCGCATATATATATATGAGAAATAGTGTAGAATTGCGCAAAATCCTCAAACAGACTATGACATACGGACTGTCAATTCTCTCACAGTTTAAACTCTACGAAAGTCACTTAAAATAAGAAAAAAATTAGATCAATTGTTTGGTTTAAGTTCAGCCGCTTTTCAATCTATTTCAAGGATAAAAATATTTTATATACGGTACGTTTCCAGATTATATAACGCATTACATTACAGTTTGTTTGTTTTGTAATTAAGCACAAAGCTACACAGTGGGCTATCTGTGCTCTGCCCACCACGGGTATCGAAATCCAGACTCTGGCGTTGTAATTCCGCAGACATACCGCTGTGCCACTAGGGGGCATTTCATTACAGACTGATAAGTTAATTTAAAGAATGCTTGTTTCAGTTTATACGTTTCTGGATACCTAATTATTTTGTTAGTTTATTTTTATTGAAGAAATTCGCGCTACTTTCTTCCACTATAAAATATTTATGTTCGATTTCACTCTGCATTCTATAGTATTTTTTTTTGTTTTGATTAATATTCTTTAATTTGCTCACGTGAAATATTTAAGCTTAGTTCTTTAATTAATGCTATTCTTTTGCTTTCTATTAAGAAAAAATTACACCAGTTCATAAAATATTTACTGCTCTTAAATTTTAATTCTAACTTATTAGATTGAGTTAATAACTCCAATATTTTTTTAAAGATTAGCAGGCCCGGCATAGCCAGGTGGTTAGGGCACTCGACTCCCAATCTAAGGGTCGCGGATTCGAATCCCCGTCCCATCAAACATGCTCGCCCTTTCAGCCGTGGGCGCGTTATAATGTGACGGTCAATCACACTATTCGTTGGTAAAAGAGTAACCCAAGAGTTGGCGGTGGGTGGTGATGACTAGCTGCCTTCCCTCTAGTCTCACACTGTTAAATTAGGGACGGCTATCGCAGATAGCCCTCGTGTAGCTTTGCGCGAAATTCAAACACAAACAAATAAAGATTAGCAAACACTTTTAACTCGTTCGAAAACACTTAGAGTGCGTCCATATTTGTTCCTCGATGGGTCAGCGGTAAGGTTACGGACCTAACTTGCAACAATCCGGGGTTCGATTTCCCGCTATGGGCAGAAAACAGATAACATATTGTGTAAATAACAACAAGCATCCAGCTTTTATGTTTAAAAAAAACAGCCTGTAAATAAAGCTATTTTTTTATCTCAAATGTCGGACAGTAAAACAAACTTTCTTTATATGAGCGAACTCAGTTGATTTGGTTTTTAATTCTTTTCCAGAAGATACGAAACATTTCCAATTAAGTTTTCATCGTATTGCACACATTTATATTCTTTTCATTCATTCATTCCGTGATTGAAATACGCTAAGACGTCTTCCTTGTTTAGCCTTTCGGTTTCGTACAATTTGCTGAAAGTAAAAGGAATTTCTTGTCAGAAGATCCTTTCAAAAGAACTGAGGAGCTCGAAAAGACATACATACCATCAGAAAAATCTACACACTGCAAGTGTAAGAAATCCCAATAGACCAAACTAAGTAACAGCAAAGAAAGACGCTTTGTTTCATTTTACTCAAAAACGTAGATGGCTTTTCTGTACAAGCAGGCTGGAATGTCAGGTATTTAAGCTTCGCTTTACAGTGCTTTTTTTTTCGGTACTACATAACCCAATCACATTGACAGTGACAGAAAACAGTCAATTCGCTAAAACTCTGATTTGAAATTTCAACAACTAGGGATTTTGTCCAATCTTTATATTAAAGAAAATAAATATTTGATATATCATGATATATCTTGAAGTTTCTCTTTTAAATGGTTGTTCTAGGTCATATCTTTTCTTTGTTTCTCAGTTATGCAGCTGTTCTTCTGGATATTTCTTGTGAAATATAGGCTTTCTCGTATATGTCCCCCTTAAACTCAATATGTTTTCTCCGTTACGATTAATGGTATCTACCATACACCGGTTATGTTGTCGAGTTTTCTAGTTTGTGAAAATATTTCAGAATGAGTCGAGTAACAATAAAACAAGGTATAAGAGACTGCATAAAAATCAACACAGTTACATCCTGCCTAAAATATAACACCAGGAATAAAAACCAATGCAGTTATATCCTGTCTAAAACATAACACCAGGAATAACAATCAATACGGTTACATCCTGTGTAAAACATTACACCAGGAATAAAAATCAACAAGTTACATCCTTTATAAAACACAATATCTGTTGATTTTTATTCCTCAGTTACATCCTATATAAATCATAACACCAGGAATACAAGTCAACACAGTTACATCCTTTTCTAAAACATAACACTAGGAATAAAAATTAACACGGTTACATCCTGTGTAAAACACAACACCAGGAATAAAAATCAACACAGTTACATTTTGTCTAAGCCATAACATCAGGAATAAAAATCAACACAGTTACATCCTTTCTAAAACACAACATCAGGAATAAAAATCAACATAGTTACATCCTGCTTAAAACATAACACTAGGAATAAAAATAGATACAATTATATCCTGTCTAGATCATAAAACCAGGAATAAAAATTAACACAGTTACATCCAGTCTAAACCATAACACCAGGAATAAAAATAAACACAGTTACATCCTTTCTAAATCATTATAACACTAAGAATAATAATTTACATAGTTACATCCTGTGTAAACCATAACACCAGGAATAAGAACCAACACAGTTACATCCTTTCTAAATCATTATAACACTAAGAATAATAATTTACGTAGTTACATCCTGTGTAAACCATAACACCAGGAATAAGAATCAACACAGTTACATCCTTTCTAAATCATTATAACACTAAGAATAATAATTTACATAGTTACATCCTGTGTAAAACATAACACCAGGAATAAAAATCAATACAGCTACATCCTTCTAAAACCTAACACCAGGGTATGTGTACGCTATGTTCTTCCATATTATGATACACATTGTGCGACGATATCATACTTATTCGGTTGGGTTTAAGAAAATATCAGTTCATACAAGCAAAGAATAAGAACTACCTAAACGTAAATATAAATTTCTATAATAAGCAAAATAACGTGGCAGAAATATCATTCTTAGGTTAAAAGGTTCCTGAAATCCAAAAAAATGTCATTCAGATCTAACAATAATAAATATTTCAGAACTTTTAATTCTTACTACGTTAATCGCTATCCCGTCCAACCAACCTGAAGAGTCTTGGTACTGAGAGAAAGGCCTCATCGGCACAGGATATAGTAGTTAATTTTGATGACATATTATTGTACACTCTACTTTACTCGGAAATTCTTAACAACTAATAACAGAAGGCATTATGATTGTAATTTAAAAAATAAAAAGAAGTAAATTAATAAATAGACTGGAAATACACCAAATTAAAGAATATTTCCGTTCGAGCATACTTCATTTTATTTTGATTAAAGCTAATAATAACAAACGTAAATGCAAGCAATTTAGTGGTCCTTTCTTGTAATTACTACAAGCTGTAATTACAGTATGTCCTCAACTGAGTTTTAGAAAGTAACCGAATAACTATCGCCATAAATCGTATGAACAACGGCCCTTAGGCAAGATTGTCCATATCCTTGTTATTTCATCAATTACCAATAAACTATCATTAAGCTTAATCTCCATCAGGACCCGTTTACAAGTTCCATTCGAGAATAGCAGGAAACCAGCTTGAATAATTGAGACTAGAAACTGCAGCACCTGGAACAAAGAAGCAAATCCTATATCGCAAAACATTTAAAGGCTTAAGTTATTAGAAACGATAAACATGTTATTTTCTCAATCTCTCTCTCTCTCTCTTTGTTCTTTTTTCTTTTCTTTTTTTGCAATTAATGTTACTGATAACAATGTTCTAATTTAAAAGCCATAAAGCTATGTAGATAAACTGTCACTAAATGTTTTAATTGTGGTAGTAATTGATTATTCAAGCTTTCAACTTGGAGATCAAATCGGCTTCTTTGATAGCTGACATGATCTTTTCAATTTGTATTTCAGCTTATGCATGTTTATATCGCAACACACTTTTTGCAAGATATTAAAATTTCGTGTTTGTGCGTGTATATCTAATTGTTCAAACCATGTGTTTACATTTTCTTTAAAGTACCAACTCCAAAAATGATGTTAAGATATAAGTATTAAAATTATACAAAGATTTAATAAGTTACATTTCTTTTCCATCAAGAAAGACCCTTCATTATTCGATATTTTTTTCTTCCTTTGCAATGAAGTTGTCAGGATAAAACAACTCAAAAATAAACTGTCAGGATAAAACAACCCATAGATAAGTCAGTACAATAAAGCCAAAAACATCCAAAAAACTAATTATAAAGCCCAAACCACCATTGAATAATAGACAACTAAAAGCACACATAAGACATCCATTAATAAATTTATCTATTATTTTTCTTTAAGGCTTAGATAAAAAAAAGTCAACTCTTTCAAAGTTGTAAAGATATTTTCACCAAAAAAAATCGCTCATTTGTTTAGTATTAAATCCACTCTTTTAAAACTCCAATCTTACGCTTTAGAGGAGTGTTTGTTTGTTTTGTTTTTGTAAAGTTCAAAGCTACGTAATTGGCTATCTGTGCTCTGTCCATCGCATGTATCGAATCCCAATTTATAACGTTATAAGCTTACTGACTTAACGCTGAGCCTTCGGTGGGCTGTAGAGGAGGAAACCCATCCCTGAAGCAAGTTTATTCTTATCGTTTCTTAAGGAAAACAAGAACGTCGGGATTGGAATAACTAATAACGTCTAGACCACAAACGGTATAGTAATTAGCGTGCCTGAACTGTGAACCAATGGATTCATGGTTCGCACCAATTGCCGCAAAAACGTACTTCGGGGTCATTGGTACTTTATCAAAGTAACGGTCATTTCCTACTATTTAGTTAGAAAAGAGTAGTTCAAGAGATGACAGTTGGTGGCTATTAACTATATCTGCCTTTAATTTGTCAGGGACCGTATGCGTAGAAATAATAAAAATAAATAATAATTCTCTTTTAATCACCCACTAATATTTTATTTGAACTGAAATGTTTTCGATGACTGTCGTTTATACATGAACCTAATTCTTTACGTAAAACTGATATCTCTCAAGGCTCTTTGAGTTGATGTTTGTGATGCCTCAAAGCTTGTAGTTTACGTGAAGGATCACTCCAGCCTGTTATATCGTCCATGGAGCTACAACCCACGTGCCTTGAAGCCTATTCTACAGGAAAATACCGGACACAACTGCCAGAAAGAATGATCACATTACAGCGACCCCTTTCTTTGATTTAGGCAAGTTTCTAGCCCAGAATATTTGCCAGGAAATTGGCAAGTCGTGTCGTAGACGCCGCATGGCATCCCTCCATTTACGTGAGCGCAGAACGATGACAACGGTTACTGGGAGGGACATATTAATCAAATGCTAATTGGACTTCCCTCGCCTCTGCAGGAAGCGGGAATAGCTCACCTCATGAGTCACGTGAGTTGCGTGACGACATGATACGAGCCAAGTCTTGGAGGTAAGAAGGGATTAATTACAGTTGTCAGCCATATCGGAGGCAGTTATTTCTTATAATGGTTGCAACTTTCCTTTCACTTCCCCATATCGCTGACTGTAAGTACATTCCCCATCATAGCTACGTATGTCCAGGGACAGTTGTTCTATCTACTGTCGACACAAACGTGTGACGCTTTGTGTTTTTGTCAGTGAAGTCCCAGCAGAGATGTTATATCATTCACGAAACCATTCTGGTTGATCACGCAGAGCGGAAGTTCGTGACTAAACCATTCTGGTTGATCACGCAGAGAGGAAGTCCATGACTGTGTTTGACTATGTTGTTCTTGTACTTTCAAAGTTACTAAATACTCACTGTACAACCGCTTGCTTGTGCATGAATGTATTGGATTTCAGCATTTAAAAATTGTACTGCACCCAAGCGTAACCATGTCTACCACATCCTGCTTTTGTATATAAATAAGAAAACACTTTACTTAAATTACAAACCTAAATGTTATTTCAAGACTTTCCTAGGTAAACACGTGTTCTACACGTACTTTAGGCTTACTTATTATACACTGCTCTGAATAATACTTTAAACTTTGGAAAACAAATTAATACTTTAAACTTTAGAAAAAAATGAAACAAGCATTGGCATCATTCAACCAACAGATCTAATAAAAAGTGACTTTTTTTGTATTAATTTCCCGTTACTTTGACACCCATCTTTTATAAAAGGCCAATCTTGCAGATGATACTGTTAGTCCCTATTGTGCTGAATAAAAACTTAGTGTAATCAGTATGTGGACTATTCATGAAAAGTATCACGTGATCACTCACGTCAGTTTACCGATATTAGAAATGAAACTGAAAAACTCTTT
>NW_013666984.1:244573-249281 GCF_000517525.1 Limulus polyphemus | reverse complement strand
CCAACGAATAGTGGGATTGACCGTCACATTATAACGCCCCGACGGCTAAAAGGGCGAGCATGTTTGGTGTGACGGGTATTCGAACCCGTGACTCGTAGGTTCGCATTCCGTTTACACAAAACTCTCTCAGTAATTTGGTACTGTGGATGCGCTATAAGTCTCACTACTCAATCAGACAAGAGTAGCCCATGAGTTAGCGGTGGGGTCTGTTGATTAGCGACCTTCCGTCTAGTTTCTCAGTTCAAAATTAGGGACGCTATGCACAGATAGACTTTATGTATCTTAATGCGAATAATTCCTAACAGACTATAGTGTAGAGCCCGGCATGGCCAGGTGGTTAGGGCGCTCGACTCGCAATCTGAGGGTCGCGGGGTCGAATCCACGTCCCACCAAACATGCTGCCCTTTCAGCCGTGGGGGCGTTATAATGTTATGGTCAATCCCACTATTCGTTGGTAAATGAGCAGCCCAAGAGTTGGCGGTGGGTGGTGATGACTAGCTGCCTTACCTCCAGTCCTACACTGCTAAATTAGAGACGGCTAGCGCAGATACCCCCCCCCCCCGTGTAGCTTTGCGCAAAATTCATAACAAACAAATAAACAAACTATAATGTAGTATTAAGCTCTACCAATAACCGAGTGTCAGGGTTCCCAAAATCCCCAGCGAACGATCCAAAAGTGTCATTTTTATTATGTTGTTCAATAAACACTTCTAATGATTAGTTTAGATCAAAACGTAGGATATTAGGGTATGTTTTAAATATGTGAAGGAGGGCGGTGCAGTGTTCTTACACTATTAGCCTTGGAATGAACAAGCGTTGCGTAATTCGAGGGCGTAACGTTTTTCAAAACGAAATGTCGTAAAAGCAAAGGATTTACAGGCTGTGCTACGTATGCAAGTGAAATCTCCTTATAGCTGTTGAAACAAAGGGTGTTGTTGTTTTAAAAGCAAAGTTACACAATGAGCTGTCTGCGCTCTGTTCACTTCGGGGAATCATACCCTGGATTTTAGCGTTGTAAGTCCGGAAATTCACTGGAAGAAAAGCATGTCATGTAATGATTCTGATTTCAAATATACAATGCTATTATAACCCGACCTAATCTATATTGAGGACCAATGCAAGTGGCAATGATATGTATAGATCTAGATTCCATTAAATTCATCATTATTTACGAATGTACGCAATTGAAAGTGCTCAAAATTAACGTTTTTTGGTCAAGTTGACATAACTAAACAATCATAAATAAATTATCATTTTATAGACAATATTATTCTTGCGCAAAAGCAATCTTTAAATCAAAAGTTTTTTTTTATAAATCTCCATTAGCATTCATGATTAGGAGTATCTCCCCTACTGCTTAATAAAAATCATGAACTACACCATTAGTGTTCCTATTTCACACAACAGCTTACTCTAGCAAGACAGTATTCACCTGACTGCTGCTATTATATTTGAATTGATCAGTTACCTTTAAATTTAATCGCTGGGATATTTATATATTGGATCTATGGCAAAGCTACTGAGCTTATCTGCCGCTATCCCTAAATTTGAGCTTCTGATCAGAGGGATCCTAGCATCCTACCACCCATGCTATGGGACTGACTTATAATGCACCCACAACTTATGATTCGGGAAACATTTTGTGGTATCGCAAGGATTCGCACCCAACTCATCAGCTTCGACATCCAGTCACATCTTGTTCTTCTGGGTGCTCCTTCTCTATGTAAAAGCTTGTCAAAAACAAACTACATGACACCATGGCAGAGCAGCGTCTCAGTGACTTGATGGTGATGCCATGTTTATGTTCTTTATTCTTAACCACTAGGACGACCTCTAAAATTTGAAGATATATATATATATATATATATCGGTGTATTAATATCAGCAATAAACATTATTGGGTACTGGCTGCCTTTTCCAATTCTTTTGGGTGCTTGATGCCCCTGCAAACAATGTTTATGTTCTTTATTCTTAACTACTAGGACGACCTCTAAAATTTGAAGAAAATAGTTTCGATTAATTGATCTCTTTCCGAACTAAGTTATGAAAGGAAGGAATGTTTTTTTGTTTTTTTGTCAGGTTATTTTGGCAAAGTTTAATCACCAGGCGGGTAGTGAAAATAAAAACGACGTAGCAAGATAATCTGTCTTAAAAATAATCAATCAATACATGGTGACTAAAGTGGCCCAGTTTGTTTGCTGTATTATAACCCACAGGTATATATATATATTATTAGTAGATTGCTAAATTCAAACTTTTTCTGCTTCGTAACATTAGTATATCTAAAACACACCCTTCATAGCATCGATCTCCAATACCACGAAATTGTAGAAAATACATTAACGTGCTTGGGTACCTAGGACTGTTGTAAAGGCGGCTGAGATTAAAGGACCACGTTCCAGGAAAACACGATACACAATAACCACGTGCACAAGGTTTACCGGTTCCTCTCGAAATTTTTTCCCGGGTTACACAATTGTATTCATGAACTATATGTAATAAGAAAATATATATATATATATAACGTTAATTTCAAAGGTGGGTTCTTCTATTTTTTTTGGTTGAATTTTTTAATCATAGATTTAAAAAAAACACCGTGACAACTATATACTAAAACACTAGCCCTTAGCTAATATGATTGTTTTTCTTCTAATATTTTGAATTGCTGTATCTATGCAAATATTTAGTACACAGTTCTTTTCTAACTCAGTCAGCTCGGGTTTTCCTTGAATTTTCTAAATGAGATATTTTTGTTCACTCTTGATAGATAATATTCGTCTACGTAATCTGACTACAACGGCTCTTACTTGTTCACACATTCCTGAGCAGGTGAAAGTGTTGGTTTTTAGTTTGTTTGTTTTCCCTCACCGTCCTTGCTAAATTATAAATTATTGGTATTCGTTTGTTTGTTTGAAGTTAAGCACAAAGCTACACAATTGGCTATCTGTGCTCTGCCAACCACGGGTATCGAAACCCGGTTTCTAGCGTTCTATGTCCCCAGATATACCGCTGTGCCACTGGGGGGGGGGGCATTGATATTCGTATTCATATTTATGGCAAAGCTACTAAGGCTATCTGCTGTCGTCCCTGATTTTGAACTACTGACCAAAGGGAAGCCAGCCAATCAGCAGCATCCTACCACACACTATCCATGTTAAGAGATTGACTGATACTCTTATAATGCACCTGCAGCTTAAAGTGAGTAAAATTTTTATGGTATCGCATCAATTCGAACCTGGTTCGCCAGCCCCGAAATCCAGAGTTCTACCGTAAGGATAGCCCGCGCTCCATTTATAAGTTATATACACCCTAGTATTATGATACGATCACCCAGACCCAAAGTATTTTTTTAGAAAACTAAAATTCTTTTAAATGTGCTATTATTATTGTATTCAAAATTATTGTGGCAAAGGATTAAGTGTGCGCTTTCCGATTAAATACAGGACTCCCCCCCCCCAAAAGCCCCCTAATGGATTTGCAGTAAGTCTGAAGGCTTATAACCCTAAAAACCGAGTTTCAATACCCGCGGTGGGCATAGCACAGATAGCCATTGTGCAGCTTTACGCTTAACAGCAAAATAAACAAGCACAAATAAAAATGCGTTTTTCAAAGTGGCAAATAATTAGAAACCCCCATCCTACAAATGTTTTAATAATCACTTTTCAAATTGAGATGGTCTCTAACATGGGTTCCCCTTCCAAGTTATTGATATTGCGGAAGGAAAACCCATAAAAAGGATTGAAGGGGCCTTACAAACCTTTAAAAAAAACAGCCCTGCATCACAGGATCTGGTGGTTAGAATTCGCGGGTGTGAATCCCGTCACCGAACATGCTCGCCCTTACAGCAGTGGGGGAGTTAAAATGTGACGGTAAATCCCAGTATCCGTTGGTCAACAAGTAGCCCAAGAGTTGGCGATGAGTGGTTTTGACAAGCTACGTTCTGAGAAGAAGAAGAAGACAGTTATCACTTCAAAATTAGGGACGGTTAGTACAAATAGCTCCCGAGTAGCTTTGAGCGAAACTCAATAAACAAATGAAGTACAAACAGCTATCATTCGACATTCGAATTTACCGGGAAAAAATATAAACCAAGTAAAGCGGCTAGATCACAAAAATATTGTTTGTCTTTTACAAACCATCAGGGGCGTCGAATCACAGAGTAGTATCTTACATAGTATCTTACATGTAGTATCTTACATAGTACCTTACATGTAGTATCTTACATGTAGTATCTTACATAGTACCTTACATGTAGTATCTTACATAGTATCTTACATGTAGTATCTTACATAGTATCTTACATGTAGTATCTTACATAGTATCTTACATGTAGTATCTTACATGTAGTATCTTACATAGTATCTTACATGTAGTATCTTACATACCCTTATTTCCATTATATTTTATAGCTATATTATCGGTTGATTTTTTTTAAAGACACGTAATTATGGGAGTTACGTTTAATAAATTCGAGATCTTATGATGGCATTCATTTGCGGGAGAGTTTGTTTGTTTGTTTGTTTTGAATTTCTCGCAAAGCTACACGAGGGCTATCTGCGCTAGCCGTTCCTAATTTAGCACTGTAAGACTAGAGTGAAGGCAGCTACTCATCACCACCCAACGCCAACTCTTGGGCTACTCTTTTACCAACGAATAGTGGGATTGACCGTCACATTATAACGCCCCCACGGCTGAAAGGGCGAACATA
>NW_013666984.1:238929-244386 GCF_000517525.1 Limulus polyphemus | reverse complement strand
CTTTTACCAACGAATAGTGGGATTGACCGTCACATTATAACGCCCCCACGGCTGAAAGGGCGAACATATTTGGTGTGACGGGGATTCGAACCCGCGACCCTTAGATTGCGAGTCGAGTGCCCTAACCATCTGGCCATGCTGCGCCCTTGCAGGAGAAGCAGTTTGGTTTGGGAAGAAGATAAGACTGGGATAAAAAATATGGAAGCGATAAGAAAAAAGAAAAAACTTGCAGCTATTAGCAAGACTTGCTCATTCTTAAGGTCCTGTTAAATATTTCAAGGGTGTAAAGTGTATAATCCATCTTAACTTCAGAAAATAAAATGTTATGTTTCCGATGAACTTAAGACGCAACAAACGCGTATTTTTGTTTTGGCAGAAATCCAAAACCATATTTAACTTTTGCTTTAAAAATATCTTATCTTACTTTGTATAACGTATGAATGTAAAAAAAAAATAGTATCTTCTTTACTGGAATTCAGGTGTATAACAGTTTTGATAAATATGACCTCAAATTTAGAAGAAAACAAACTTCTTTATTCATAAAAGCTACTTTTCAGACTAGAAATATCTGCCATGACGAAAGCTTAAGCCTATTACTATTATTTGTTACTGTTATCTTTCCCCTTTATATATCGAAAAAATAACTGTAACCCACATCACTTTCAAGAAAAGTACTATCGCTTTACTAAGTAACTGTTGAAATAAGTGGTTTGTTACTAAAATTAATCTATTTATTTTGCTGGCTGCAGCGTAGCGTTTAGCCAGCTATCTTTTCTTTGATATAAATGAGGCTTTAGCTAGCTGAGAAAAAAAGAATCGTATATATATACATCTATAAATAAATTATGCCTATACTCTTGAAATAGGCTTAGCTTTTGATGAAGACAGTTTATACGCCTGTCTGGAGACCCAAGAGCTTAATACATTGTACGAGAAATCGATGTTTGTGTCTCTGTCCAGGAAACTTGATGGCAGTTAGAAAGAAGAAGAAAAAAATTTGTTGCGTACTAAATTTGTGTTTAATCAATATGCCTTGGCACGGTGATTGAATTGGCTAGAACGAACCCTTCCTACAACTACTACCCAATCATAAAAGTATCACGTTATTGACGATTTAAATTGAACAATCAAATACTGTATTTTTACCTTTTTCAAAGCAATATACGGGTCTAATTGTAGAAGGGGAATCAGTCCTTTTTCAAAACAATATACGGGTCTAATTGTGGAAGGGGAATCAATCCTTTTTCAAAACAATATACGGGTCTAATTGTAGGAAGGGGAATCAGTCCTTTTTCAAAACAATATACGGGTCTAATTGTAGAAGGGGAATCAGTCCTTTTTCAAAACAATATACGGGTCTAATTGTAGAAGGGGAATCAGTCCTTTTTCAAAACAATATACGGGTCTAATTGTAGAAGGGGAATCAGTCCTTTTTCAAAACAATATATGTGTCTAATTGCAGAAGGGGAATCAGTCAGTGAGTTAGCAAGCAATAACTTGCAACTACAAACTTAAAATTCCAGTATTTCAGCCCAGGTTAGCTGGCGTTTAAACACAAAGCTACAAAATGGGCTGTCTAGAAGAAAGCTTCCAGTTGTTTCGTGGTAAGGAAGTTATGACTTATTATATATACCATTGTATTCATAACTAACGATCTGTTGTTTTACTAATAGATTTTGATTAGTATTGATACATAATATTCCCCTGTCGTTGTTTTTCTTAGAAATACCACAAAGCTTAAAATGAACGATCTGGCCACTGCGAGTATCCAAACCCGACTCTTAGCGCGACAAGTGCAAAAGCTTAGCGCTGAGCCACTGGAGGGCTCAAGCAGAGAAAATAATACGTTTAAATAAGTATTACCTAATGTTATATATATATATTTATATATACGCCACCCCCCAGTGGCAGAGCGGTATGTCTGCGGACTTATAACGCTAGAATCCGGGTTTCAATGCCCGTGGTGAGCAGAGCACAGATGGCCCATAGTGTAACTTTGTGCTTAATTACAAACCAACAAATATATATATGCATTTCTTAAAATTAAGTGTCACCTTTGTTCATATACTCGTAATTTATGTTCTTATTTTCAATCTATCAGTGGGGGATTACTGGCACCTACCTGTATTAACGGTAAGTCTGAGGTCTTATAACGCTAAAAGTAGAGTTTCGAGGTCCGCGATAGACACAGCACAAAAACACCTCTTGTATAGCTTTGTGTTTAATAATGAAACAAACAAATCCAAGATAATTTTGATTTCTTAAATACATATGATATTTTTTTTTGTTTAACATTGAATTCGGAAAGTGGCAGCTATAATATTACGATGACACACAAATATCACATCTGTAAAAGAATCGAGCACACAAGTGCACCACATATTGTTGTGTTTACTCTAATATCACACCTGTAAAAGAATCGAGCACACAAGTGCACCACATATTGTTGTGTTTACTCTAATATCACATCTGTAAAAGAATCGAGCACACAAGTGCACCACATATTGTTGTGTTTACTCTAATATCACATCTGTAAAAGAATCGAGCACACAAGTGCACCACATATTGTTGTGTTTACTCTAATATCACACCTGTAAAAGAATCGAGCACACAAGTGCACCACATATTGTTGTTTTTACTCTGATGAGAGTTTTTTCTCATAAAACGACAAATGGCAAGACATAAAACGTATGTCACGTACTTCGGGTCATAAATTCTGTTAAACCGATTAGTCGTTATTAAAGATACATCCGACAATCTACATGTTAAACAATAATAAACGTGTTTATGATAATTCGCAGACTAACCAATAATAATGTTATAGATGACAATTTGTAGAATGACCAGTTATAACATTAACACTGATAATGTACGGACTAATCATTATTATTGTTAATCTGACAAACTACAAAGTCACCATTATTAGAATTATAACTGAGAAATTACAGACTAACCTATATTATAGTTATGCCAGACAACCTACAGACTAACAAATATTATAGTTATGCCAGACAATCTACAGGCTAACAAATATTATAGTTATGCCAGACAATCTACAGGCTAACCAATATTATAGTTATGACAGACAATCAACAGGGTAACAAATATTATAGTTATGTCAGACAATGTACAGACTAACCAATATTATAGTTATGCCAGACAATCTACAGGCTAACCAATATTGTAGTTTTACCAAACAATCTACAGACTAACCAATATTATAGTTATGTCAGACAATCTACAGGCTAACCAATATTATAGTTATGTCAGACAATCAACAGACTAACAAATATTATAGTTATGTCAGACAATCTACAGGCTAACCAATATTATAGTTACGCCAGACAATCTACAGGATAACCAATATTATAGTTATGTCAGACAATCTACAGACTAACAAATATTATAGTTATGTCAGACAATCTACAGACTAACAAATATTATAGTTATGTCAGACAATCTACAGGCTAACCAATATTATAGTTATGTCAGACAATCAACAGACTAACAAATATTATAGTTATGTCAGACAATCTACAGGCTAACCAATATTATAGTTACGCCAGACAATCTACAGACTAACTAATATTATAGTTTTGCCAGACAATCTACAGACTAACATATTCACAGAATAATCACTATCATTCAGAGTCTTAATTAATGCCTTTTATGGGGGAAGCGTTAATCAGTTATATATTTGTCATAAGATAGTAGCATTAGGCTTATTGTATTACTAAATACTACATTCTTTATTCGCTCCCTTAGGGTTTTTTTTTTCGAAAAGAATAGTGTGTAAAATTTCTTATGTAAATAGCTTTTCTATTAATGTAAATAACGATTTATATCTCAAGAATGAATCTTTATTGGCTCAATATTTCGCTCTTACAGTTTAGTCAGCAACTATGGATACTCCACAAGTTCCTTAATCCAGTTTAAACCAATTCTATGCTTCGACTACTACTGTATTTGTTGTATCCCAAAATAGGCTGATGAACTCTGGTAATGAGCAAAGCGCGTCGTGGGCAGTGAAAATGACGGACCTAGTGTGGTTGAAAAATTATTATACACTTTACTTTTGGGAGAAATCCTAAGGAACCCAAATGAAAAAAATCAGTATTTAAGAAATACGATAAGCTTAAAATTATTGTTTTCAGACAAATTGATTTACGATCCGTTCGTTTTAACGCAAAAATTCACATTTGGGCAACCTGCGCTATTACTGTCGCGTGGATTTAAACATGAATTTTAGCATTATGAACCCTGAAGCTTCCCGTTAATCCACTGGGGGACAATACTACAGAAATAAACACTTTAAGATTACATTTAGGTTCCTCACAAAACTATTTTTACACATATCCACACACACACGCTGATTGATTGTAATTATAAATGTAACTTTATCAAGGTACACTCAATGTGTTTTCCTCTTTGGAACACCAATGTATATATATATATCATTTGTTTCGAATTAAAATAATTTATATATATATATGTGTATTGTTTTTAGGCTCTAAGCTTTGTGAATTTACTGCTTGTTGAAGTTCATTATGAAAATTAGCAGAATGATAATTCATTCAAAAGCTACGAAGTTGTGTCAAATTTAGATGAAATGAGGGTTTTCGCTATAAATTGTAAAAACTGTACAGTCTAGATTATAACCTGACTTTTAAACCTTCATGGTCATATGTAGAAATGAATTAATGTACTGTTTCACGCACTTGCTTTATGAAACAGAATTTAAACAAAAGCAAGCGTTGCCATATAGATTAATCAGTGATACTAAATCTCCAAAGAGAAAAACAGTTGAAACGCCACATATTAACAGAAGAAAAGGCGGATTAAGCGCTTCGGTCAGACACAATGATTTAATAATGGGTTTCTTAATCTCTAGAAAGCAATAAACAGCGACTCTAATACTAAAAAATACTCATTCAAAGAAAATTATTACGTCTTAGGCGTTCAAATCTTCTTTTAGGCCTTTCGGTATTTCTTAGTGGAGACCAGTCAAGTAGAGGACTTTTCGTGGCGGTCAGATATCGCAATCAATCAAGAGACTGGTCATTATCAGGGTCTGACTGTGGTGCCATTATCTACTGACTTATTGTTCCAAAATGACTTCGTCTTCGACCGTCCGTTGACGAACAACGTGGGGCTAGGATTTCTTATCAAACTTGTTATTTCTTCGAACTTTGTGCACTTTCGTAATTATTGAAGAATTTCGTGGTTTAACTAAATGCATTATTTTGTTTATTATAGAATATATAGCTACGATTTGTTTTTTTTATTTTTTGTTTGTTTGTTTTGAATTTAGCGCAAAGCTACACGAGGGCTATCTGCGCTAGCCGTCCCTAATTTAGCAGTGTAAGACTAGAGGGAAGGCAGCTAGTCAGCACCACCCACCGCCAAATCTTGGGCTACTCTTTTACCAACGAATAGTGGGATTGACCATAACATTAT
>NW_013666984.1:236414-237929 GCF_000517525.1 Limulus polyphemus | reverse complement strand
GGGATTGACCATAACATTATAACGCCCCCACGGCTGAAAGGGCGAGCATGTTTGGTGGGACGGGGATTCGGACCCGCGATCCTCAGATTGCGAGTCGAGCGCTCTAACCACCTGGCCATGCCGGGCCTTTTTTTTTGTATTTTCACTTGTAAGAATTAAGGAGAGTAGGCACGATTTCTTTCAAGGATGGTCGTTGTTTTAGCATAATGCTACACGGATCATCTGCGCTCTGTCCACCATGGGGAATCGAACACTACATCTTAGCGTTTTAAATCCGTAAACTGAACGCTGACCTACTCGGAGATACTTTTCTTTTTTTTCTTTTTTTTGACAGTAGTAAGTAGTTTAACTGTCGGTTCGTCAATAATACGGGTTATGCTAGCATTTATTGAAAAATGACACTAGATGAAGAAGAATAAAGCAGTGAATAAAAAACACGAGAAAGGCAAAAACTTATTATGTGTAGTATATGCTTTGTTTCTTCTTAATTTGAAAAATAAAGAACATTGTCACTAGCAATAACTCGGCGTCTGTCACGAAAATAAAAGTAAATAACAATGTTATAAAGTTAAAAGAAAAGGAACGTAAAGAAACGAGGATGTTTGTACGAAACTCTTGGGACGAGATGTCTGGGAAAACATCAACGTATTTTACTATCAATAACGTGGACTACTAACAACACAGTATTTTAAGAGAAGAAGAATGAGTGATGTGACACTATACAATCCCCGAGAAGCTATTCTTTCCAGATCACCAGTTTTTCTCATAAAGTTTTAAGCGTTTTGTTCTCACGAGAAAGTTGATTCTTAACTCTGATCGTAAATACTGCATTAGTATGTCACAAAGTTTAAAACATTCTCTACGATAAAATTTTGAATAAATTTTCAATGTCACGTAAAACAAGGTTGGGTTTCAACAAATCAAACATCAATTGTCTATCCTAATTTTTGATTTTATTTGCTCAAGTGAATTTTCTAGAAATCTCAACTGAGGCATCTTTTTTTTCAAGCATTTTTTTACAACTGTATTTGGTTTGAAACTCTACATTGAAATATTCTATTATCTCTTAGTGTTCGAAAAAAAAGCCCACGATTTCAGTATTTGGGTTTTCGTAAAGCATCTTTCTCACAAGTAGTGAATGTATTGATATCTCACTTATTGAAATTGGCCGATTTATTGTATGCTTGTCTGTTTCTTTGCACAACCCTACACAATGAGCTACTTGTGCTGTGCCCTCTACGAGTATGGAAACCCGAAGTTTAGCACCCTAAGTTCAGACACTTATCATTGAACCACTGGAGGGCATTTATTGTGTAATGCAAGTTGATGTTTAGTTTGTATTCCAAATTAATGTATCGGTATTTCAATTTTATCCGATCTCACAAGTTACAGTTCTGTAATGAGAAGAGTGTATTCATAGTTATGTAACTGACTTCTGGTTGACGACAAACTGGGCAACCATTTAGAACACTATTAACATCAGAAAATTTTCCCTCGAGAACACTTACTTCGTCG
>NW_013666984.1:233837-236231 GCF_000517525.1 Limulus polyphemus | reverse complement strand
AGAGAGAGAGAGAGAGAGGAATCTACGACGAATTGTAACTTTTCCCGAGAATACTTTTTTTTTGTTAGGTGTAAAGCAGAGTATTTCCAAACCAAACACGTATCAGAGAAGTTACATCACGTAATGTCATTAGAGATGTAACAGTATATTGTATTGGCTATTTGTTTAGTGCAAATGGATCTCCATGGTAAAGATGCTGGCTCAAGTCTAAGGAGAGAAAGTAAAATTCTTTCATGCATAAATGAACAACATACTTAAAACTGAACAACAAAAAATACACATCAATAAGTATGACGAAAGATGTGGTATTCAAGATACTTAAAACTGAACAACAAAAAATACACATCAATAAGTATGACGAAAGATGTGGTATTCAAGATACTTAAAACTGAACAACAGAAATACGCATCAATAAGTATGAGAAAGATGTGGTATTCGAAGATACTTAAAACTTAGCAATAGATAATACGCATCAATAAGTATAAGGAAAGATGTGGTATTCAAGATACTTAAAACTGAGCATTAGATAATACGCATCAATAAGTATAAGGAAAGATGTGGTATTCAAGATACTCAAAACTTAGCAATAGAAAATACGCATCAATAAGTATGAAGAAAGATGTGGTATTCAAGATACTTAAAACTTAGCAATAGAGAATACGCATCAATAAGTATGAGGAAGGATGTGGTATTCAAGAATTTTACTATTATGCACATCCACAGGAGATTCAGAATATTTCTCATCACTGATAATTCAAACGCTTCCTGGTGGCTCAGCAGTAAGCCCGAGGCCTTATAAGGCTAAAAAGTGGGTTTCTATACTCTCTGTGGGCACTGCACAGATAGCCCATTGTATCACTTTATGGTTATTAACAAGCAAACAAACTAATTCATACATTCCACAATTGAAAGGTCTCCTTTGTTCTCTAAGGTCTCTCGTTGTAGAAAAGGTAGGAAAGAGAAAATAGAATGTTCATCAATAAATCCAATTTGTCGTTCTATGAATTTGTTTCTCCTTTCAACGGCTTGTTTGTTTCAACATAAAACCACACAATGGGCTATCTACGCTCTGTTCACTGCGAGGAATCTAATCCCGGATTTTAGCGTCGTAAGTCCGTAACCTTACCGCTGACCAATCGAGGGATTTTTAGCAAATCACCACCTTACAAAAGAAGTAAACTGAATTACACTAGAATTACCGATATGGATCTCAAAAATAAACAAGACGGTATATTTTGTCTCATATCAGTACGCTAAAATCCAGAGATCGATTCCCTGCGGCAGATAAAGCGCACACAACCCATTGTGTAGCTTTGCGCTAAAAAAAAACGCATCTCATATCAGAACTAGAAGTAACTGATACGTCAGGAACTTAGATACTAATTTATTTAACATAAAATAGTAGGAAGAGTTTCGAGTACGAAATATTTACAAAAGCCACTAGCATCTTTGATAAGCATTCTTATTGGTCTGCAATAAGCCAAGAAGCAGGATGGACCATACACTAACAAGGTCACTCAAGCACACATACTAACAGTTCCTTAAAGTTAACCGTCTATGTAGGTGTGATATCAGCCATGAAGTAAAGCAAGGTCCCCCTTGAGAAGTGAAATCTTCAGTGCATGTAAGAATCTCGAAAAAAAAACAAAAAACGCTTCGAGTGGCCAAGTCGATTTCAATTAGCTGTTGTCGCTGACATAAGAAGCTTTTCTTACTCCTGGTAGAAATAAGAGATCTTGGTGCCGGTATTTGTTTCTGGTTATTGTTTTTTTTATTTATTGTTCACTTCCTCTCGTCGAATGATAAGAGATTGTTTTAGTGGGGACTCTTGCTGAAGATGTGCCATGAAAAAGTTAATAAGGTTGAGCCACTCACTTTGACCATTAATGATGCAACCGAGGTCAGTTTAAGCTCAGAAGCCACGATGCTCGAACTAAGTAACTAACTGGCTGTTCATCGAAACGGTTCATAATGTGTAGATATAGCCTGGCTCTTTAATTAAAGATCACCTACACATTTTGTGATTACCGTAAGTTAATTGAAATTTTAGGTAACTGTCGCTTAAGTAATACCTTCGAATTATATTCCCACACTGCTTACTATATATACATATATGCCTACCCATAGGCTGCTTACTATATATACATATATGCTACCCATAAGCTGCTTACTATATATACATATATGCCTACCCATAAGCTGCTTACTATATATACATATATGCCTTCCCATAAGCTGCTTACTATATATACATATATGCCTACCAATAAGCTGCTTACTATATATACATATATGCCTACCCATAAGCTGCTTACTATATATACATATATGCCTACCAATAAGCTGCTTACTATATATACATATATGCCTACCCATAAATATACCAGAAAGAAT
>NW_013666984.1:227504-233636 GCF_000517525.1 Limulus polyphemus | reverse complement strand
TATACCAGAAAGAATTTCTACTGCCATAGAATTTTGAGTATAGCTTCAGTAATACTTACTATAATATATTGAAGTGGTTCCCAACCTTTTCTCCACCAAGGACCATTTTATTATCATTTTTTCCCCCATGAACCCCATGTTTTTGAAAGATTCCGCCTACCAAACAAACTGTTTTTTACTAATTAATAATTAACTCGTTCTCCCACTTTTCACTATCAAATAAAAGACATATATAACTGAGTGTGCAATTAAAAAACACATCAGTATTAAAACAATTAATTGTTTAATGAGTTGGTATTACCCCTGCGGACCCCAGGTTGGGAACCACTGATATATTGGATGTGTATTATAGTCCCCAGTGTTTTATCTATTGATTCTTGTTTATTATTAAAACAACATCTGTGTGTTCGCTCGATGTTGTTGAATTGCTATTTAACTGGACTTCCTTATAGTTTATTTTAATTATTTACAATCCTAATTTATCCACAAAAAAAGAGCAAGTCTTTATTTTAATTAACATGTAAAACATTAAACTGATAATTATCCACCACAAGGAATGCCTTTTTATCATAATATTCATATGTATCTTTATACATTATTGACTTACACGAACTCTAGGTAATTTTACCACAGACGTTTTAGTTTCTGACATAATATAAGCTAGATTCTATGGAAAAGATACATTTTCTCTACATAAAAAACTATAAACCTGCATTATCTATTGTTAAATATAGTTTTATAAAGCGATAACGTTATGTCTTTCTACATTATTGACTTACACGAACTCTAGGTAATTTTACCACAGACGTTTTAGTTTCTGACACAATCTAAGCTAGATTCTATGGAAAAGATACATTTTCTCTACATAAAAAACTATAAACGTGCATTATCTATTGTTAAATATAGTTTTATAAAGCGATAACGTTATGTCTTTCCAATTAAACGCAGAAATAACTAGAAAAACGATGAAACTGCAAGAGTCGCATCACGCTACACGTTTCTTAACTTCTTAAACGCCAGAATAAAGCACAAATTCCTCGAACAACTAACTTATGAACACTTGGAGAAGGAAGACAGATGAGTACACTTAGGTGAGGCAGAAAGCCCTCAACAATGTATGCTAGTTTCCCCGTAAGACGGTTTCTCACTTTCTGATGGAACACATTAGATTCCTAAGGGAGTTTAGTAACCCATGGAACATAAGAAGGAAAGACTCCACAAAGACCAGCAGCACAACAACAAGTTTGAACATGTTCCTCTCAAAAAAAAAGTTGAACAGAAACTTTTTCACTCATGCTTTTTATGAAAACATGCCCTGGCCTAGCGAAACGGGTGTTAGGGCTTCGGGCAACAGAATAACAAACCTGTCGGATCCGAGAAAATGAACACAAAAAAAAAAAACTACCTGTTAAAGTCTGAAAACGCTTACGTGTTCACTGTACAAGATACTTCCGGCAAGTTAGGGTTTGTTGTAAAATATGTTAACAGCAGGATCATTTTCTACCACTACCACCTCACACTGGTCGTTAATAACAAACTTAGCAGCATGCGCACGTGCGTTTGTACACCATAACTTATAAGGAGAAGCACAGGATGAGTTGGTTTTGTTTTCATCTTGAATGTATTTACTGCATCGCAAGGAACAAAAATGCAAATTCTTTGTACCTTTAAACAAGAAAAACAAACTTGAACTTTTACTGCTGCACCAAGACCGAAAGTCAAGTCCCTTCAAAGAATTATCTTAAATATATCCAAATATATATAACGTTAAAAGTTTATAGCAAACGAAAAAGGATGTTTCAAAAGTACAGCAAGTTCGTTACAGAAAGGTATAAACTACCCTAAAGACCTGAAGCAAAAAAAGATAAAGAGGGGAAAAATAGAATCATGTGAAGTTGTTTGTCTAGAGCGCTAATTTCTCCAGTAATGAACATGTTTTTAAAACAAGACCCAATCTTACATTATGTGGAAGCATTTTTCAAACCGAATCGAACTCTGGATCTGAACTGTAGGTAGGATACTGTAATTGTAGACAGGGCAGTGGTATCAGACTGCTTTAGTTCCAGTTATAGATTTCAAAGATGGATTCTGTTAGTGTGACACACAGTGGCTATAACACACGAGAAACTTGAAAATAGAATTGAAATTATTCAGTGCAGTAGCTCAAGCAGAATTTTAGATGTGCATTAACGTAGTCTAACGTTCCATCATTTTTTCTTATTTTTCTCAAAATCACACATAAGTTTATTAAGCTCCGATGTGGTTACGCTCACTTGGTACACTAGGTGTCGCTAGTGTAAAATCCCACATGTATGCCCTTTTAAAAAAAGTGTTTAAACTAGCATAGTACAATCTATTAATCTTTTGAAATAATTACACTAATTGGGCACAGATCAACTAAACGAAAAATAAAGCTTATTTTACAATTACAGAAAAATATAACGAGCCGGGAACTGGAATATTTTGAAGACAAAATTTACGACAACATATCACTTGTTCAAAACGACAACTGTCTAATTGCGCTGCATTGGACCACCTACGTTTAGAAACAAGCAAAGCAAATGTACTAAATTAAAATTATACGTAGAAACTCCTCCCAGAGTAACTACTCTAGAGAACTATGCGAGTTAATGTGTAGGAGATGATGCATTTCGTAATTAGTCCTAACAAGTTAGCTGGTGGTGGGTTTGAATAGTCAGCCCACGAGGATTAGCGTAGATTGGCAGGTTTTAATGTCGTTATTATTCTAATTAACTTTGTATAGCCTTCTAAATTGACTTATAAGCACTTGAAAGAGACATCGTAAAAATGAACGTGGGTATTTATTTCGCAAGTGATTGTTCTATGACTTGGATTTATGTAAATGAAAGATAAAAACAATCTTTATGGTACGATTACATTATAAAGAATAACACTTCCTTGTTATATTCATTTACGTCTCAATTTAGTTTTCTAAAAACTGAAATGGAACGATGAAGCTCTGGATATCTTACAGCCTACGCTTCTCACGTCATCATTTATGCAAAAGGCGAGTAACAAACAAGCGTAGCTACAGCGTGATAAGATCTGAACATACAGTGGAATAGTATAAATCTGGATCTGATGAAGCTCAGTTGACCGAAACTTTGACCACTTACGTTTTCTTGCAGCATTTTAACCATTTTTCTCTATTTGGGCACGTTTTCTAATTTGAAATATCATTTTTGAACGGTTGCCGTTATTCGGTGTTTCCTATATTAGTACCCAAGCGAGACAGTGGTAAATATATATGGACTTACAACACTTAAATCCGGGGTTCGATTCCCTGCGGTGAACACAGCAAATAAGCTTTGGTTTAAAAAAACAAAGACACAAAAATATATATCGTAATACACACGCATACATACATAATAGCAATGGAAACTAGCAGCTATCTTTCCGTTCTAACCATAAATATGAACGTTTATATATATATGTCACTTGACACTTTTTATATATATATATAACGTGTTCTCAGGTTACGGCAGTTTATGTAACTTAGTTCTTTTTCTCTTCTAGATATTACACTACTTATATGGATGGTATCTTTATTCTAACTTCACTTTTTTTTAAGTGTTTTCGATAGTGTTTTAAGTGTTTTGTTTTAAATTGCAATTTTTTTCTACACAAAAAGCTTGATTTCGATTATAAAGTTTTTTTCTTAAAACTTGCTTTCAACAGATTGGGGATGATTTTATCGGCTGACTTTAGGAATGATTGTTTGTTTGTTTGTTATGAATTTCGCGAAAAGCTACACGAGGGCTATCTGCGCTAGCCGTCCCTAATTTAGCAGTGTAAGACTAGAGGAAAGGCAGCTAGTCATCGCCACCCATACCCAACTCTTGGGCTACTCTTTTACCAACGAATAGTGGGATTGACCGTCACATTATAACGCTCCCACGGCTGAAAGGGCGAGCATGTTTGGTGTGACGGGGATTCGAACCCGCGACTCTCAGATTACGAGTCGAGCACCCTAACCACCTGGCCATGCCGGGCCCTTTAGGAATGAAAAAACAATTATTTGGTTTGCTTCGTAATACTTTTAATCTAACCAAAGATAAATGACAAAAAAATCAAAGACTGTTGTACAGATGTTGTTACTGGAGGGTGTGGAAGTGAAAACGTGTCTTAGTGGTATATACATAACTTCAACATGTTCTAAAATGTTGAAACCGGGTGTATTCCCTAATTCACAGTAATCTGTACAAGATGATGATTCTGTATAGTATGTACTTGCTTGTTTAATATATCTTTTTTCTTCTGACAAAAATATCAATTTTCCACTTTTTTTAACAAATCATTCTTTCAGTCTAAAAAAAAAAGATATTAAATTGACTTTTTTTTTATATGTGAGGTTAATGTGAAGATCTGTTCAGAAATAAGCAGTGGATACAGAATTTAGAATAACAGATTGGACCAAAATTTCAGCCCTGTGTATACAGCCACAGTAGTGTCATTTTGTTCTAACGTGGCTAGAACTAATACCGTAACACTAAGTATAAAAGATTACCATAGACAATAAAGAAATGTACAAAATCAAAGTTCTCTGATCCGCATGAAAAAAAAAAAAAGATTCTCAAATTTTTATTGCCTGGTGGGAACTCTGATTGTGATTGTGTTCTCTCAAAAACACTGTTGCACGATTGAATTATGTTCTGTTAAAGCTGCCTACAGAACACTTATCAATCATTACGTAACTAGAGACGACCGTACCCGTGAAGCATCTGATAAATGTACACAACACGGTCCCAGTTTCTTACGATATTAACATTCTTCTCACAAAGATCATTTTCACACGTCAAATGCAAAATGGATATAATAAAAACCAGCAGTGTGAAACGACTTTTTATCAAACAAAAAACACCATTCGTTCGGCACGTAGAAAATTTACACTTTAAGAAGATACAGTGCATTGGTATCGTTTTCCTTGCTCTATAAAGTCCAACATTGATGGCTGCTCATTTTCAAAAAGCTCGCGGATGCGTAGAAAGAAGCGGACAATAAAAAATGAAACATACGGGGGAAAATCCATGCCAAGCTTGAAGTGGCGCGTGCATGCCAGTGTTGTATTGATCGCTATCATTAAGGAATCGCGAAGGGCAACTCTGTAGACCGAATAGTAAAACACTAGTGGTTGGCGACTGACTACCTTCATCGTATACTCAAAACGCACTTTCATTATCCACCCAAAGAGACACCCCCGGGGAACACCGATTTTCTATATTTCTTTCTTTTACGATTGGTATTTTATGAACAGATGGCTTAGTGACATATGTCAGGATTATTTAGACAATAGGTAGGTATAAATCCTTATAAAAACACAGCCCACATTCCACTAAACCGGTTCGGTATGTTTTCAAATAGACCTAAACGTTCCAATCTTTAATTCAACATAGAACTCAGAGTATTGTGTGCAGGCGAACATACATTTTCAGAATCTATTTTAACATAATATTTTTTTATGTATTTCAAAACATGGAAATTATTTAAGTTTTATAGCTATTGTGGTGGTCCAGTATTCTCAACACTGGTGCGTAATACTTGTAACGTAGAAAATATTCAATATACTAAAGAGACGCGTTATATGTCCTTTACTTTCACATAAAAAAGTATCGTGGAATTTATCATTCGTGTTCCGAGGACATTTTGAAAAAGCTGTTATAGTTTGGTCATGCGTCCTCATCTGGTCTATGACATCTGTTTAATCTTTACTCCTTTACATTCGCTGTTACACGTATTAGCAATTAGTAAAATGCAGGAGTAATGGGCAGCAAATCTAATAAATGTTTTTTGGTAGAACGTATTAATCCAATTGTACAAATAAATACTCAATTGAAGATAGCACTCTATGAGAAATGTCACAGATTGGTTGTTTTATTTTTTTTATAAACGACAAATATAAAAAACGTTAATGGATATTCATTTCACATATTCTCCTTACACGTGTAGTCATAAAAAATTAAATACACTAAAAATATTTTCATAGCTTTTCAAAAAGTGCATTTGTATTTTTTTTGTTAGATTTGTATAAAACGAGATAGTGTAACACATTAACTAAATGTACTAGATATGGTTATATTATAAAAATAATGTATGAACGTTTTTCCTCGAATG
>NW_013666984.1:224670-226825 GCF_000517525.1 Limulus polyphemus | reverse complement strand
TCAGCCATAGGGGCGTTATAATGTGACGGTCAATCCCACTATTCGTTGGTAAAAGTGTAGCCCAAGAGTTGGCGGTGGGTGGTGATGACTAGCTGCCTTCCCTCTAGTCTTACACTGCTAAATTAGGGACGGCTAGCGCAGATAGCCCTCGTGTAGCTTTGGGCGAAATTCAAAACAAACAAACCTTTACTGCCAAACGGCTTAAGCCTTTCTTCCGGGTTGTTAGACACTGTAAAATACGTGTTTTTGATTTTTTCACACAAACAATTTATATTCAGCTAAGAACCTCTGTTTAAATATCTCAACTGTACATAACCAACTCGTGGAAACTAGAGAGAATCCCAATTTGTCAGGTATTCAAAGCTCATTTTTTTTACATGTTTCACACTCTAAGTGTAGTTGAATACTGTAAGTATCTTTATAATTTTCGGATAATAAAGTACCGTCTTCGTCTCAGAAACATCACAAAAACCTACGTGCGGGGGCGCTTTATGCAAACTTCAAGTTTGCCAGGATCTGCCAAGCTGGAGTAATTTTGTTAAGATGTTTTTATATATTTTGAACAGTATATAATTAGTAATATTGCCTAAGTAAAAAAAAAAGGTGTTTTTCCAAAATCTCTTAAGCAGTATATTTTAACTTATTTTAGTCTGTTTGTTATTTCAGAAATCCACGCAAAGCTAATTAAGGACTGTTTGCACAAGCCGTTCTTAATTTTGAACTGATAGGCTAGAAGGAGGGCAACTAACTAGTCAACAGCACCCACCGCCAACTCTTAGATTACTCTAATAAAAGAGTGTGATTTGATTATCATTTTTATAACGTACCTATGACCTCAGAGTTCGCATGCGTTTCTACGACAACGAGAAACTAACCATGGATTTTCAGTTTCATATTCTACAACACTCTTCAATTTGTCAAATATAGACATGGCTTTTTACAGACATCAAACTTAGCAAGAATTATCAGTACCGATTTTTAGACATCGAAACTCAGTAGGAATTATCAGTATCGATTTTCAGACATCGAAACTTAGCATAAATTATCAGTACCGATTTTCAGACATCGCAACTTAGCAGGAATTATCAGTACCGATCTTCAGACATCAAACTTAGCAGGAATTATCAGTACCGATTTTCAGACATCAAAACTCAGTAGGAATTATCAGTATCGATTTTCAAACATCGAAACTTAGCATAAATTATCAGTACCGATTTTCAGACATCGAAACTTAGCAGGAATTACCAGTACTAATTTTTAGACATCGAAACACAGCAGGAATTATCAGTACCGATTTTCAGACATTGAAACTTAGCATAAATTATCAGGACCAATTTTCAGACATCGAAACTTAGCAGGAATTATCAGTACCGATCTTCAGACATCAAACTTAGCAGGAATTATCAGTACCGATTTTCAGACATCAAACCTAGCAGGAATTATCAGTACCGGTTTTCAGACATCAAAACTTAGCAGGAATTATCAGTACCGATTTTTAGACATCAAAACTTAGTAGAAATTATCAGTACCGATTTTCAGACATTGAAACTTAGCAGGAATTATCAGTACCGATTTTCAGACATCGAAACTTAGCAGGAAGTAATTATGATTACCGATTTTCAGACATCAAAACTTACCCCTGTAATCAGTGACTCATAAATAAAGACGACTGATAAAGTAGAGGACACGTATGTCCAGAAAGAAACATATTTGTAATATTGTCACTAAAAGTTATAATAAACGGGTTTACGTACATGTTTACGTATCTTTTTGCGTGTTTCTACAATTATTCTTGTAATATATGCCCATACTTTTACAACACATACAAAGGTACTTAGAGGCAAGTTAATTAGGTACACTAACCAGTGAACAAGCATATGCTATCGACTTTTACGTTTTCAAATATATGGAGTACATATAACATAACCTCAAGACATTTCTATAGCAGAACATTACTTGTGGATTAGGAGAGCAAATACTCCTTTAAGGCAAAAAGAATAGACGAGCGAGAACCACGCTTTGTAGCTTGCTTAATTCGACCTCAAATTTTTATCAGTAAAAATGTCTATAATAGTTTCAAAACATTTTGTACACCATCAATGAAATCTAAATGGCTGTTACTATATAACTAACAACTATACACCTCTAGTCAGAT
>NW_013666984.1:221550-223864 GCF_000517525.1 Limulus polyphemus | reverse complement strand
GTTACTATATAACTAACAACTATACACCTCTAGTCAGATTTTAGTTAAATGGCTGTTACTATATAACTAACAACTATACACCTCTAGTCAGATTTTAGTTAAATGGCTGTTACTATATAACTAAGAACTATACACCTCTAGTCAGATTTTAGTTAAATGGCTGTTACTATATAACTAACAACTATACACCTCTAGTCAGATTTTAGTTATTCTGGTGTTTATTCACAGTTGTAAATCTCTTTTTTCCCAAGTGGCTCAGCGGTAAGCTTGAGGGCTTATAACGCTAAAAATCAAGATATGATACCCACGTTGGACACATCGTAGATGACCCATTGTGTAACTCTGTGCTTAAAAACAAAACGTAAAAATTCAATATGTTTTTCAATATATAACCCAAATTCTGAGAAAATTACTTAGTTAATGTATAAACCAACAGCAACAGTTTGTTTTAAGTGCTGATAAAATTACTTAGTTAATGTATAAACCAACAGCAACAGTTTGTTTTAAGTGCTGATAAAATTACTTAGTTAATGTATAAACCAACAGCAACAGTTTGTTTTAAGTGCTGATAAAATTACTTAGTTAATGTATAAACCAACACCAACAGTTTGTTTTAAGTGCTGATAAAATTACTTAGTTAATGTATAAACCAAAGCAACAGTTTGTTTTAAGTGCTGATAAAATTACTTAGCGACAGTTGTTGTCGTCTTTTGATAGGGGAAAAAATTATTTAAAAGATGTGTGAGTTGACAGTTTGTTTTAGAACAAAACCAAATTAGGTTGTCTGCTGTGTCCATCGTGGGAAATCTAACTCATGATTTTTGCGTTGTAAATCCACAAATTTAACGCTATCCCACCAGGGGACTGTATGATTTAAAGATTATCTATCAAAATATTATAGCGTGTCAAAATAGGTTTAACTTACAAGAAACATGATGAAGGAAATATTGATTAACTTATTTATTGTTTAATAATTATTCATTTATGATCCAAAGTCGAGTAATCTTGTTTATCGTCTTTCTATTTTTTTTAACGGATTTTATACTCTTTATAACTTTATTCCCAATTTTTACACTGAGTGTATTATACTTATTTCTTGAATAAATCGAATTGAAATTGAAAACAAAAATTAACTGAATTATTTTAAATATTTTCAGCCCCCCCAGTGTCTGCGGACTTACAACGCTAGAAACCGGGTTTCCATACCCGTGGTGGGCAGAGCACAGATAGCCATTGTGTAGCTTTGTGCATAATTAAAAACAAACAAATATTTTCAACTATATTATAAAGGTCCGTTCTACTCATACAAGTATTAGAACATTGAGACAAGTATTAGAACGTTGAGATTCCTGGAAGATATTTGTAAAATTAATTAAAAGTTATTCTAATCTAACAATGTTCCTTTCCGCCAATAAATAATTTGAGCTCAGGTTACTTATTTATATATTTTTTATAATATATATAATTCCATCCAGTGTTAATATTGTTGTTTAAACTATCAACAATTCGGTTCATCCAGCCTGAGCGAATACCACGTTGCGTATTGTATGTATTATATCAAACTAAGTATTTTATTTATGCTTTGCTTATTTGTTTTATTGCGTTTTAGAACACCATAAAAAAAGGGTTTCTCTGTCATATACTTCTCTTCCTGTGCGAGGAAGATTTTTCACGGAACATTAGAGAATGAGAGTCATTTCCGTTTTCAGGGACACAAAAAACTGTACCATCCCCTTTCATTTGTAAGAAACAACATGATTTCAAATCCGTTACAGTTCTTGCCAAATACAAGTAATAACATGATTTCATATCCATTATAGTTCTTGCCAAATACAAGTAACAACATGATTTGAAATCTTGCCAAATACAAATAACAACATGATTTCATATACATTACAGTTCTTGCCAAATACAAGTGACAACATGATTTCATATCTTGCCAAATACAAATAACAACATTATTTCATATCCATTACAGTTCTTGCCAAATACAAGTGACAACATGATTTCATATCCATTACAGTTCTTGCCAAATACAAGTAACAACATTATTTCACATCCATTACAGTTCTTGCCAAATACAAATAACAACATGATTTCATATCCATTACAGTTCTTGCCAAATACAAGTAACAACATTATTTCACATCCATTACAGTTCTTGCCAAATACAAATAACAACATGATTTCATATACATTACAGTTCTTGCCAAATACAAATAACAACATGATTTCACATCCATTACAGTTCTTGCCAACTACAAATAACAACATGATTTCACATCCATTACAGTTCTTGCCAACTACAAATAAC
>NW_013666984.1:215233-220943 GCF_000517525.1 Limulus polyphemus | reverse complement strand
CTAAATACAAGTGACAACATGATTTCATATCTTGCCAAATACAAATAACAACATGATTTCACATCCAGTACAGTTCTTGCCAAATACAAATAACAACATGATTTCACATCCATTACAGTTCTTGCCAACTACAAATAACAACATGATTTCACATCCATTACAGTTCTTGCCAAATACAAATAACAACATGATTTCATATCCATTACAGTTCTTGCCAAATACAAGTAACAACAAATATATGTGAAAATGCGCTGTTTTTGTTTAAACCATACAAAGAAACTTCGAGTGTCTAGTAGTAAGTGAATGTTTAAGTACTATGACATTAACATAAGGAAGCTGCTGTAACAGCCTGTTATCTAAGCTATGGGTTGGGCGAGACGATGGTGTTTTATTGGATAATCATGGCAAACTGTTGTTACACTACTTATTCCAGGTGTGATAGTAGGAGAAAGACAAACTCCAATAAGCTCCTGGCTATATGTAATTCTCATTGCAATATGGTTTCCTATAAATAGGGCAGGCAACATCGTTATCACCATTCGTTAATCAGGGCAGGCAATATCTTATCAACATTCGTTAATCCAACTGTAGATCGTATAATAAGTTACTAAACAATATGATTACTTGGGTTTAACATGTTTAAATCTAACTACTACTACTACAAATAGTTTATGCGATCTTTCTTATTTGTTTCTTTGTTTGTTATAAAGCACAACGCTACACAATGGACTAACTGTGCTCTGTCTACCACGTTTAGCATTGTAAGCTGTGAGACTTTCCATTGAGCCATTAGGGGCGCGATATTTCTTAAGCGAATGGTATATAAGTTTAAAGGCTAACAACGATAAATTATATTCTATAGACTATCTGATTTTGTTTCGAGGTTCTTCTTTGTTCAGTGTGCAGGATATCGTACAATGTGCTGTTGTTGTTTTTCGTATCTCTCTGTGGTTTTGTTTGTTTATGGCAAAGCTACTAAGACTGCCTGACAGCGACCTTGATTTTGAGCTGCCGGCCACAGGTAAGGCAACTTTCCGGCCACAGGTACTTCTACCTTTTAGGATACTCTTTACCTACGAATAGTGAAATTGACCATTACATTATGTCATACCCTACGGCTGAAAGAGCAAGTACGTTCGGCGCTGTGTTTCGATCCCGCGACCCAGTGACTGCGAATCGAGCGCCCTAACAACTATCAGTCCATTCTGTCTCACAAATACAGTTTCATAATTAGAAGAATAACAACGTTCATGACATTAATCGTTACCTTGCACTCTGTTCGTTACAGCAGTCGTAATTTATATTATTACAGATGCAGAGAAGTGCTTATTAACGAAATAGCTCGAGACAAAGCCTCTGTGTTTAACGTTTTTCACTGCTTATATCGGCTTATGTTTTGTTCAATAGTTCAGCATTAAAAAAATTACTCGAGTGCCAGGAAAGTTAGTATCTAAGGGGAATTATCATAGTTTTTTTACTTCATAAATATGATATACAAAGAAACTTGTAATATATATATATGGCATATCTACGTGTCGTGCTTACTCCTAAAGAGGACAAACCCGTGCAACCTATCCAATCAAATTATGGGCCTCGGGATGGTAACTTGTAAAAGTCCTTTTATATTGGATATACATCAATTGTATGTTGTTATACCATTTTCTACTGTCTCTACTCACATTCTGCTAAATAAAGCACTTTTATGTACATTAGATAATACAGTTAACCCACATGCGTGCATTCAGAGATCACATTATACCTGAGCTTAGGGTTATCTCTACCTCGGTTCATTTATCTTGTCGCCTTTGTTCACTAACTTAGTTATAGTCGTTCAACTATAGCAGCTGTCATCAATTTTCTTAAGAATGTGGAAAGGAATCCCATAAAAAAAATCTATTATATCGAAAACGCTGTTTACAGTGGTTCAGAAATTCGAACTAAATAGCGTAATATCTAAATAACTGCTGTGGCGATCTTTTATTTTTTAACTTTTATAGCTTTATTAACAGAAAATTAAACCCAATGATTGAGAAGAAATATCCATTTTAATTCTGAACGAGAAACATAGATAGGTATAGTATTTGTATCCTGTATTTACGGCAAAGATACTAAAGCTGGTGTCCGTACTACCTGCCAAGGGCAAGGCAGCTGGTCAGCAGAACCCTACCACCAGCCAGCTGCACACTAGAGAAATGAATGTCTCTCTTATAACGCACCCACTTTTTAAAGTACGTAGAAAATTTTGTTCCGTCTCCAGCTCCGGAATCCAGAACTCTATCGCAGGACCTACCAGAGTTTCAAATAAATGCAGTCCGGAATCCAGAACTTTATCACAGGGCCTACCAGAGCTTCAGATAAATGCAAATTCAAGCGGTTGTTACAGCTATTGTTCTGTGCTAATGACCTTGAAAATACCGTAGTTATAATTAAAATCAATGAACTGAATTAAGAATACACCAGCATCTTTTAATGCTATATGTTGAAACAAATACTCTGAAATAATTCCTATTTGTTGGTTTTTTTTTAACAAGGTAGCCGTGAACTGTTAATCAGGAATAAAAAACGTAAAATAAGCAAAATATTCGTATCTAACTTCCATTTCCTTATTACCGTACACAGCTCTGATGGGCGTGAACTTTTCTTTCTGCCATAAATCTTCTCGAAAATTGAGTAGTAAAACAAACAAATGTTCGATACTGCTACATAAACAGTCATCATTATCAAGATAAGTAGCACGTGGTGGTTGAATTTTCTCTGGGTCAAACCGCGAACTATGAGGTCAGCTTGTTGTGTTTAGGGTTAAAAACTATAGATGAATTATTAGTGAACACCCGGGCTTAACATGTAACAAATATAAACTATCGCTTTCTCTATATAATACAATAACTCCTACTTACTGCTCTATACAATACAATATATCCTACTTACTGCTTTATACAATACAATAACTCCTACTTACTGCTCTATACAACACAATAGCTCCTACTTACTGCTCTATACAACACAATAGCTCCTACTTACAGCTCTATACAATACAATATATCCTACTTACTGCTTTATACAAGACAATAACTCCTACGTACTGCTCTATACAATACAATAACTCCTACTTACTGCTCTATACAATACAATAACTCCTACTTACTGCTCTATACAATACAATAACTCCTACTTACTGCTCTATACAATACAATAACTCCTACTTACTGCTCTATACAATACAATAACCATATCCCACTATGTTCGATTATAATAACCACTACTATTTTCTCTGTATAACTCCGCCCCTATCACTTGCTCTGTAGAATAATAATTTTGACCACTTGCATTATAGAATACATGACCCCATCCACTTGATCTATAAAATACATAACCCCAAAAACTTAATGTATAAAATACATAATCCTAGCCATTTCGTCTATAAAACACATAACTCCAACAACTTGATCTATAAGATACATAAACCCATCCATTTGATCTATAGAATACATGACCCCAACCACTTCATCTATAAAATACATAACCCCAAAAACTTAATGTATAAAATACATAATCCTAGCCATTTCGTCTATAAAACACATAACTCCAACAACTTGATCTATAAGATACATAAACCCATCCATTTGATCTATAGAATACATGACCCCCAACCACTTCATCTATAAAATACATAACCCTAACCATTTCGTCTATAAAAAATATAACCACAACAACTTGCTTTACAGATAGATAGCCCAAATCACTTGGTCTATAAAATGCATAACCCTAACCATTCGATCTAAATAATACATAACCCCAACAATTTGATCTACAATATACATAACCTCAAACACTTGCTCTATAAAATATATAGTTCCAAGCACTTGCTCTATAAAATACATAACCTCATCCTCTTGATCTATAAAATACATATTCCAATTTACTTTATCTGTAAAATACATATTCCAAATTACTTTATCTGTAAAATACATAACCCAAACCACTTGATCTAAAAGATAGACAATCCAAATAAATCACATGATCTACAAAATACATAACCCCAATAGCTTGCTTTAGGAGACAGGTAACACAAATCACTTGATATATGGAATACATAGCCTGGCTACTTACGCTACAAATTACATAACCCCAACTACTTGTTCTAGGACATAGATAACCCAGAATCTCTTGCTATATGGGATACATAACTTCGACCACTTGCTACACAAAATAGCATTTGTTATATAGAATTCAGTACTAATTACATGTTCTCAGCTGAAGAACATTTATTAAATAATACTATTATATGCTATATACAAGAGTTTGGAAACCAAATAAAGAAAAGTTCATTTATCCTAATGATTACAAAATAGATGCACTGATGAATAATTGTGTATATACAAATAAATTTAAGTTCAGTTTTGTGATAAAGACTGACTGCCACAGTGAATTAAATTTAAGTTTAGTTTTGTGTTAAAGACTGACTGCCACAGTGAATAACCTTTTAAACGAGGCCCGTATTTTGTGGAACTGAGGATGAAAATGCCGCCTTAAAGTCTCTGAATACAGAAAAACGGATTCGTTTTTTCAATGCACCTCTAAGCTCTACCAAAATTGTATTTTTTTTAAAACTTTTCACATCAGCTTTTAATGTAGCAGCCGAGTTCAGAGTGTTATTTTGTTCATAGACACATTATACATGTTCGATTGTCACGGATGTTCGAAAAGTTACATTGTTTCTCACTGGCACATCTATGTTTTCACACATTAATCTCAAATGTTTCTCACGCTGAACAGATGTCTAAGTCAAGAAGACTGTTACATAAATCGTTAGAGAGACAAAACGTAAATGTCTCACATTTTCCAGATTTTACAACTGACATTTTCATGGCTTTTTTCTTGTATTTTAAAACCTCACAGAGCTTTACTTCTATCTTCTGTAATAGATGCTCCATTAAAGAGATGCTCCATTACTACTATAATGCACATTTGTAACCATAAATTCTTAAATTTGTAAGATAAGATTTAAGATAAACTATTCGTTTTCAGCGTTACCAAATCGCAAGCTCTCAGTTAGTTAGTTGCACATAATCGTTTAATCTATGTGTTTGCATACATTTCCGGAACTGCCCAAGTCAACCAACGTATGCAAGTGTTCATTTACACAAACAATGTTCAAGTATAACATTCAGGTCAATAAGAATACGTATTTTTCGAATGTTATTTTATTATTGTTATTATTATTTTCGAAGTTGAATGATTACGATCATTGCCTTTAGTACGGGCAAACTGAAAAATGTTTGGCTGTTTTCCTGATCCAGATGGCGTAAATAATCGTCTACGTGGCAAAGACACTTGCAAACATGAACTTTCGATCAATTTTTACCGAATGCGATCTGTATTATGTACTTTGCAATCCCTCGTGGAAATGGAAAGGTTTACAACAACGTGGTTCATGCAGGTACGTTAGGTAAATATTTTGTTTTTCATTCAATCTCAATAAATTTCTGTCGTTGAGTCTGTAAAACTAAAAAAAAAAAAAAAACCCATTTTTTTTTTTTGATTTACCAGCACAACATTATAATCAGGCAACAAAAATAGATGTATCAAGGCAAGTAAATACTGTGACGTTTCACTTGTTTTGTGTCCCAGTTATACCTTGTTGTCTGTGTACAATTAATCTAAGTAGTTTGATCCGTGTTTAGCGCATTTTTTCTTCAACAGTAAAATA
>NW_013666984.1:203116-214436 GCF_000517525.1 Limulus polyphemus | reverse complement strand
GTAAACTAAAAAAAAAAAAAAACTACATTTTTTGTTATTGATTTACCAGCACAGCATTATAATCAGGCAACAAAAATAGATGTATCAAGGCAAGTAAATACTGTGACGTTTCACTTGTTTTGTGTCCCAGTTATACCTTGTTGTCTGTGTACAATTAATCTAAGTAGTTTGATCCGTGTTTAGCGCATTTTTTCTTCAACAGTAAAATATTCATCGAATTTCATAGAGCTTGAGAATTCGTCTCTGTCTCTTCGTTACTTGTGGCTGCATTACCAAAAGTGTTAAATAATACTCGATGTCAGTTACAGCTTCGTTCTTATCGACCATTTAGGTTTTAATAGTTTGAGAAAAGGGTCGTCGAAACAAGCTATAACTAAACTCGAAAATAGTGGCCGACGGTTGTCGAAATTAAAAACAAAATCTTTCTCTTCTT
Organism: Limulus polyphemus; assembly: GCF_000517525.1. Lineage (NCBI taxonomy): Eukaryota > Metazoa > Arthropoda > Merostomata > Xiphosura > Limulidae > Limulus > Limulus polyphemus. The sequence goes on along the minus strand of NW_013666984.1, from coordinate 214,003 downwards.
TGTTTGAGAACCCGCTTTTTTTCGGTGTGCTAAAGTATTGTTGAATCTCATTTAGCAGGCATGAAATAATATGCCAAACGCGATTTGATTGGAGAACTTTTTTAGAACCTTAAACTCAGTTGATTGATTTATAGCCTTTTCTCTTGGTCTCTAAAAGTTTGTCTGTGTATTACCGAGAAGGCAAATAACGGGACTTTTAATATCTTTATATATACATATATATATAAAAAGCTCAATCTTCCGTCAGTTGATACGGTGACAGAAGTAACTTTAATTAAAGCAGCGAACATGTTCGTCTTCTGACTGATATTAACTCTTTCTATCTAATCTCCACCATATCACAGAAGAGGGAAACCTCGAAATATATATACGTATGCTTGAAGCCAAAATGGAAATGGCTGAATCTGAAGCTAACTAATATTCTTTCCACTGAAACGTGTTAAATTAATTCCACTCATACGTTAAAATATTTTTACTGGAAACGAATGATATCATACGAGAGAATACTAAATAAACGGAATAATAAGAGAAACGTGGAGTTCGTTTTAAATGGGACACTACTGAAACGCTAATTGAATTATGGTTTATTTAACTCATAGACTGAATCTATTCCACCATTTTAACTTTTAAATGTTATCAATTCCGATTTACACCAACTTATATATATATTTCAATTTTACCACTGAACTTCTTCAAATACTCAAAATTCCCAAGTACTTTTTTTCTACATTGCTAAATAGGTTCTACATTGCTCAGACAAAGAGCTAATACAAACACGTTTCTCTCGATTTAATTCTCACGATGGAAGTACATCAGTATATATGAAGACTTTGTATATAAACACTATGAACTATGGGGAATGTCCTAAGACGGTCAAAAATTGAACTTAACCCTATTTCTATTTTATAAAGTCTGTTTGGTTAATTACTCCCAGTTAAAGTACTATTGAGTAAATCTCAAACAATCTTAGCAGGTTGACGCTTTATACAATGTTGAATTATCTAAATGAATTCAAGGACAAAGAATGAAAGCTGCTTTTCTAATGGTCAATAAGATGTAAGGTGCTTCAGGGTGGGGTCAACTCCAAATCTTTATTTGTGGGAAGACGGAAAGCAAACTACAAATGTTGTTTACGAAGAAACTTTCTTATAATTTTAAAATTTTGAGAGAAAGTTTATGTTCAAGTTATTACTTTGAAATATGTGATTGTTGTTAAACTTGGATTATTTTAATTAAGTTTAAACATTACGAGTATTTCAGCTTGTATATATATATATAGATGTAATTTTGTAGAGAAGGAAGAAATTAAATAAATATATGAAGAAACATGTTATACATATATATATATATATAGATGTAATTTTGTAGAGAAGGAAGAAATTAAATAAGTAACTAAATATATGAAGAAACATGTTATACATATATATATATATATAGATGTAATTTTGTATAGAGAAGGAAGAAATTAAATAAGTAACTAAATATATGAAGAAACATGTTATACATATATATATATATATATGTATATTGCCAATGAAAGAGAAAAGGAGTGAAAAACCAAATAAAACACAAACATTTTGTAATGGTTTTAGTTACACAAAAAACGCTTGCAAGTTTTTGGAAAATGTATAAATAAAACATCGTGAAGAAGCTTCGAGTGTTAATTGTAGCTGAAAAGCTGAGCAACATCAAACTCACTCTCGGAATGAAAGAGTACAAAGGAGCACGTGTATCGAAATAACTATCCAAGCCACTGTCCACAATTCAATCCATATAAAGATCTAAAGAGTGAATATTTGTATCATCCACTTAGCTGAGCTGATGAGAACTGATATTGTTTGTAACTGCATTTCTCATATGACTTAGTGTCAGATTACACGTTTCAATTCACACCACTAATTTAATCTTCCACCCACACCTTCTAAAGATAAAACTAAACGTAAAAATTATTTTACGCGTCACTTCGGATAAAAGTAAAATTATATTTGCCTACAGGGTCGAGTACATTATATTAAAACGATTTTGGAGCTCCACCACGTCGTTACAGTTCATGTCGCCACGTTTGGCCGTGCTCTGTCTAACGACCGTGCATATTGACAATATACTCTGAAACGTAGTTTTCGTTGCAAAAAGATCCGTCGTAAAGCTGTCATGTCCATAGCACATCTGGCATGATCAGATGGTTAGGACACTTGACTCGTAATCTGAGGATCGCGGGTTCGAATCCCCGTCCCGCAAAACATGCTCACCCTTTCAGCCGTGGAGGTATTATAATATGACGGTCAATCCCACTCTTCGTTGGTAAAAGAGTAGTCCAAGACTTGGCGGTGGGTAGTGATGACTAGATGCCTTCCCTCTAGTCTTTCACTGCTAAATTAGGGACGTGTAGCTTTGCGTGAAATTCAAAACAAACAAACCATAGCACGCTCCTCCATGCAGCTTTCCATAATACGTTTAGGATGACGGTTTTTCCAGTGCCCCTTTCATCAGTCCGATCGCACAGAAATCCATAGGAGCTGCGCCACGCGATATGACCTGTATTTATTTGCATATAATAACATGAATGCCCGTTTCATTCTCCAGTTGCCTGAGATAAGCAAAGGTTGAGCCTATACGACGTGGATGCAACTTGTGTCGCTTTTCTAGACAGAGACCCTTCTTGATTATGTTACGTATTCTTGCCTGGAGCACGTGGCCGTTTTTTGCCACTGACCTTTCCGTTCGTGGATTCTCACCTGTTAAAATACGCCACACTTTGCTTACCACGCCTGGGGTACGACTTGTTGTAGATTCTCTTTCTGAATGATCCTGGTTTCCAAGTTGATCCATGTTCCTTTGTTTTCCAATTCATTAAATACATGGTATATCCCATCCTGAAAATTCTAAATACCCGATCTGAACTTTTTTTATTATTATCTGAGTGTAAGAATATAATTTGCGTTGGAAAAGGCCGTTTACATGTCCTTCCTAAAAGGGATCAATTTTCGGTGGCATCACACAACCTACGAATACTAACTAAATAACGTCAAAATGTTTTTATAATACCTTCCGTTCCACATCAACTATATATCCGTTGTGATTGTGACGTGAGTTACTGATTTTCATATTCAAAATCGTTTTAATATAACGTACTCGGCCTTCTGTATACACCCCTCAGTGGCTCAGTGGTATGTCTGCGAACTTACATCGCTAGAAACCAAAATCGTTTTAATATAACGTACTCGGCCCTCTGTATACACCCCTCAGTGGCTCAGTGGTATGTCTGCGCTTCTATATACACCCCTCAGTGGCTCAGTGATATGTCTGCGGACTTACATCGCTAGAAACCAAAATCGTTTTAATATAACGTACTCGGCCTTCTATATACACCCCTCAGTGGCTCAAACCGCAGACATACCACTGAGCCACTGAGGGGTGTATACAGAGGGCCGAGTACGTTATATTAAAACGATTTTGGTTTCTAGCGATGTAAGTCCGCAGACATACCAACTTACATCGCTAGAAACCGAGTTTCGGTGCCCGTGGTGTGTACAGCACACATAGCCCATTGTAAAGATTTGTGCTTAACTACAAACAAACCATCTTCCGTATATGTCTACTATTTCAAATACCGTGTGTGCTTATTATCACGTCAATTAAATTTGAATCAAAACTTTACTTGTTATTGTTGTTTTTAAAGAATCGACTTAGAAATGCGTGAAACAGTTTGAGACTTACTTAACGTTAAAGGCATAATACTGTGTTGTAAGATAAAAGAAACGGGGGAAATGGTTGATATAACAATGCATATTGAAAAGATTTAGGATTAAGATATTTAAATTTCATTAACTTCAGTAATGAATAATTATCAAGTGTTCCGGTTTCGTCAGAAGTAAACTAACACTTTAATTAAACCTGGTTTTATTCCAGTTAAAGATTTCTCATACATATTAGCTGTTTAGTTAATTCGTTAGATACTGCACTAAACTATTTTATGTTGTTTATTTGAAAATGTCTGAAAATTACAATTAGAAAGTCATTAAACTGAAATATATATAAAGCATTGTTATTCAACTTTGGTTAATACTTAACTATAATTATCTCGACAGTTTTATAAGTGTTCTTATTATGAGTTATTCAAAGTTATTAAAATTCGCTTTATATTTAATTTCCACCTAATTATGTAATATATTAAGGCCATTAAGTTAACATTTTAATTATTTCATGCGAATAAGTATTGTATTTTTGTATTTTTCCGTATGTTTGCGAGTAAATTTACGCTATGCTTATGTACGACCATTTTCACATGTCTCGAGAATTATGAATGAAATCACTGATTTACAGAAAGTTATACCATATCCAATCAATTAAGACAATTAATTGTGATTTATCTTACACATCAGTTTTCGCAAATTGAAATTCTATCGTGGCGATAAATTTTAAGGTCCGATATTACGTATATGTACTCATTAAATTCAATGTTAAGGCAGAAAGAATATCAAATCCATTTTCGTACAAAGTCATTTTTTCGACCTTATTCTTCTCATACTATTGAGATGTTCTCTTCTTTTTCTTTTTTTTTCAGGCTATCATGAAAATAAATCGTTTAATCTGTACCGTATTCCGTGTCTACAAATATAGATAGAGCACACATTGACCCTCTGGTACGTTTGGACCACCTGATGTTTTATCTATATGTATGTTATAACCATCTGATTTTTATCTGTATGTACGTTATGACATACTGATGTTTTATCAGTATGTACGTTATGACCATCTGATGTTTTATTTGTATGTACGTTTGGACCATCTGATATTTTATCTATATGTACGTTATGACCATCTGATGTTTTATTTGTATGTACGTTATGACCATCTGATTTTTATCTATATTTACGTTATGACCGTCTGATTTTTATCTGTATGTACGTTATGACCATCTGATGTTTTATCTGTATGTACGTTATGACCATCTGATGTTTTATCTGTATGTACGTTATGACCATCTGATGTTTTATCTGAATGTACGTTATGACCATCTGATGTTTTATTTGTATGTACGTTAGGACTATCAGAACAAACTTAAGCGACTATTATTACTACAGACTTGGTGTAAGAATATAATATTACGACGTATGTTGCTCGAGTTGTTTGTTGTTGTTGTTTTCAGAGTAGCAAGTGTTATTAAAAATATTTTAAAACTAAAGTATCTTATATGATAAAAGTCGTGATGAAGTTTAAATAACTCAGTATGATTTACCTTATTATTGTTATTCACGTTTCTAGATTACCTGAATGGTGCTAATTAACATAACATGCCATAATAATTTTCTAACTGGAGAAACACGCCGATATTATTTTCTAAATGGTAAAATATGCCGTATAATTTTTTAATAACGTATTCTACTCCAGTACAAGTTCTCAACTGTAAGATACGTCGTACCTATTTGTAAGATATCCACCATATTTGTTGAGCACGACCAAGGACTCCCTAGGGTTGATAAGCGTTTAATAAGTATTACATTTTTATACGAACTGCATATGATATACTGTATTTACCTCAAAGCAACACATTCCTAAGGTTATCCTGAAATATGAATACCCAATATTACTTATGCTACCTAGGTTTTCTTGGTGACTAAGTTTGTCTTGGCATTAGATTAATTTAAAGTATTAGCGTTGTCTTAATAATATAGAGTATTACCTACGTCTTTTTTGGTGTGAGATAAACTCATATTATTAGGGTTGTCTTCATATTATAATGTATAACATTATACTCATTTTAGCTCAGTATCTGTAATATCGTGTATTGTTAGAAACTCATATTATTAGGGTTGTCTTCATATTATAATGTATAATATTATACTCATTTTAGCTCAGTATCTGGAATATCGTGCATTGATAGAATTGTTTTAATATTACGTTAATATTTAGAGAAAGTAGTGAGTATTGTTGGTCTTCTATTGGTGATTGAAAGTATTAATACTCGTTTTGTCTTCGTATCATACTGGATACTACTATGTTAATAATATTTTATTATTATGATATGTCATGAAATTCTAGTGTTGTCTTGGTACCGGAGTATATAATGTTATGATAGTGTTATATTATTACCGTAGAGTATAATATATTGATAGTGTTGTCTTGGTATCGTAGTCCTTAATGTAGTAAATAATATTATGTTGATATTTTGGGATACCGTGTATTGCTAGCGTTGTGTTGGCATGGTATGATAATATATATTTCTACAACTGTGTGGTATTAGCTTACTCGACTAGCCTCGTTTCTACATTCCAGATTATTGAGCACCTCATAAGATTTATTACTAAAGAATAACTTATAGTACAACCAATGGCATGGTATAATTAGTACTGCTGAAGTCGCCCTAAGAATAAGTAAACATGTACATCAAAAAACATCTTTGTAAAATGCACTAATTTAGTAGGTTTATACAAATTAATGTTTTTTTTTAATTGAACAAGCTATTTCATCAAGCAAAAAAAATTTGAATTTGATCTTTCACTGTGAAGTAGGTTTTTAAATTACTACTTTTCACCAGGTTTTTAAATTCGTGATTTAACAGAACTTTTCACCAGGTTTTTAAATTCGTGATTTAACAGAATTTTTCACCACGTAATAATATTTTTAGTTCAATAGTTTCCATCACGTAATAACTTTTTCTAAATTAACATGTTTATGTACCGTCCAATAGGGATACGTAGATTAGCATATGTTGCTAGTGTTGTCTTGACATCGTGGTCTATAATGTTATATTAATACTGTGGAGTATCATATGTTACTAGTGTTGTCTTGATATCGTGGTCTATAGTGTTGTGATAGCATTATATTGTTACCGTCGACTATCATATGTTGCTAGTGTTGTAGTGATTTCGTAAGGTCTGTAATGAGATAATGTTATTTTAGTGTTGTAGTGTATCATATATTGCTAGTGTTGTTTTGGTATCGTATTCTATAGTGTAGAATAAAAAAATATAACATTATCACAACATTATAGATCACGATATCAAGACAACACTAGAAACATGTGAAATTCTAAAGTAATATTAGAACATTATCACAACATTAAGACCAGACGATATTCAGCCAACACTAGCAACATATGATACTCCACATTACTAACATTATCACAATATTATAGACCACCATATCAAGACAACACTAGCAACATATGATACTCCACATTACTAACATTATCACAATATTATAGATCACCATATCCAGCCAACACTAGCAACATATGATACTCTACAGTACTAACATTATCACAATATTATAGACCACCATATCCAGCCAACACTAGCAACATATGATACTATACAGTACTAACATTATCACAATATTATAGACCACCATATCAAGACAACACTAGCAACATATGCTACTCTACAGTACTAACATTATAGCAATATTATAGACCGCCATATCCAGACAACAGTAGCAACATATGATGCTCTACAGTACTAACCTATGGCGGTCTATAATACTGTGATAAGGTTAGTACTGTAGAGTATTCAAGACAACACTAGCAACATATGCTATTCTACATACTAACATTATCACAATATTATAGACCACCATATCAAGACAACACTAGCAACATATGATACTCTACAGTACTAACATTATCACAATATTATAGACCACCATATCAAAACAACACTAGCAACATATGATACTCTACAGTACTAACCTTATCACAATATTATAGACCACCAAATCAAAACAACACTAGCAACATATGCTATTCTACAGTACTAATATTATCACAATATTATAGACTACCATATCAAGACAACACTAGCAACATATGATACTCTACAGTACTAACATTATCACAATATTATAGACCACCATATCCAGACAACATTAGCAACATATGATACTCTACAGTACTAACAACATCTCAGTATTATAGACCACCGTATCAAGACAATTATTAGCAACATATGATACTCTACAGTACTAACAACATCTCAGTATTATGTACTACTGGACCAAAATAAAAATACAATGTTCTTTAATGCCAGAACATGAGCTTCCAGAGAGTCAACGGTAATTTTATGGACATTCAGTGCTAAAACTGCTGGAAAGGAAATACATCAAAGAATGACAAAATGATTTGTTGACGGACATTTTATCAAATCTTTACTTCAACCAGAGGCCTTGAATTGTAGAATGTCTCAATTAGTTTGTTATTAATTACAAAGCTAAATATATGGCTATCTGTGCTGCGCTCACCGTGAGGGTATCAAAACCCGAATTTTAGTGTTATGAGCCCTCAGACTTCACGCTGACCCATTGGATCCTTGGGGGTCTGAAAGATTAGTGATAAAGAAATCCTGAACCTTATTCCTATGTGCGTAGCGAGATTTCTTGGTATGAGAATAACGTCAACTACTATGGTTGCGTTCATTGGTAAACCATACTTCGTACAAGTATATGGTGTTTCTCCATTTCGTTTCATACTAGAGTAACTTATTCTACTAATATACTTATACTAACCTTGCTTTGACACTTTTCACGTTGAATTCATAGATTTTGTCTAACTCTTGTCACACTTTATCTCTATATATTCGACTAATGTTCTATAATAAACGTCATAAAATACCGTACCTGGATGTCTTTGTTCCTGTCTACACACAACATGTCCCAGGACACATCCGACGATCACTAACCCTAAAATCGGCAACCTGATGGTACACATGCGTTCACTATCTCGTAGCTTGAACAGCATCCTTTTAGAAACGAGAAACATTTACACTGGCTGGCATGGTAATGGTCTCGGACCATACCGACCGGCCACGGTTGTTCTGGAGTGTTGATTAAAGGCGATTGTCACTCTCACAGATTCAAAAATTGGAGACTGATTTACTCAAAAGTAACGTTCGTTTCTCCAGGAGATGCCGAAAGTTAATAGGGATTATATTTCTTAGTTTTCTGTCAGATACAGCACTCTATTTCTTCTAGTTTAGTTTGGCTTATATGCGGATGTGCTTGATGGCACGTCTAACTCCGCACTCATCCCAAATACCGTCAGGTTAGAACCGTCAGCTGAGCCGCCGAGACTCTTATCGACTCATGCGGCAGTTGTCATGTGACCTTATGACGTCATTCCTTCAGCTAATTCGTAGTACCAGGGGCCACAGTTCTGTCATAGAAATATGACATTAAGAGAATTATCTCCTTTGATTTCTCTCTGTAGAACGCGAAGTATTACTTTTTTTCTGTATTACATCTTCTTTTTTTTTGTTATTTATAGCTGAATTAAAATAAGTTTCTCTGATTCCATTCTTTATTTTGGACTTCCGTTTTCAGTTACTTGATTAACTGGCTACGTTGCATGGCGCACATATCTGTTCTACATTCGCGCTTTGGTTCAATCATGCACAAGGTTATCTTACTAAAGTTTTTGTAATCATAAATTCATTTCGAACATTTTCGTTTATTCGTTTGGTTTTTACAGATAAGCATAATTATCTTAAAACTACAGAAATGTGTCTGAATGAAAGAACTACAATTCACGTATTGATGCAATTTAAACCAAACGGCAGATTGAGGATATCTTTTTAAATTCACATTTCCATCTAATTAGGTTTAGTTACTACACATTTAAAGGTTATGTTCAGTAAGGTTAACCTAAATATCATCGAGTTTTCTCAAAGGTTATTAAAATTGTTCAGTTGAGTTGAGGAGTATGTGACAATCCCCAGGAGTTGCGCCGACTGGAACTGACCATGCATATGGATGTAAGCTACCTCGTGGGAGATAGAAGAGAGCTCCTTTACTGATGCTACAAATGGCCTTCTGATTTGTAAACTCTTCTACCGTTTCCCCATCCTTTGCTTTTCCTAACTACACCACGTGGTACTTTGTTTTCTAGCAGTCTCACTACGTTGGAATGTTGATGAAGACCTTCCTTGGTTGTCGTTTTTGCTTTACTAATGTAGATGCTGGGGTCCATATAAAGTCAATAGAGGTTTGGGGGATTTCATATATATATATATATATCCAAATTATGGTCTTACTGTGCAATTGAGGGGATCCATATACAGTCCATATATTGTTTTAAAAAAAAGGTAAGTAAGATGGCACTACCTAGCTGGTTTCTTTTTAACTATATTGGAGTTTAGGAAAATCAGTTCAATACCTTTATATATATATATATATACACAAAGATTTTCACGAGCTAACTTTCTTCCCAGTACAGATTATTTTATCTATGATTGAATAATAATATCAGTTAAGTAGTGCCCAAATGAAGCAACAAGATCCATAACAATTGATTTAACAATAAATATTGTTAGAATCCTCGAAAGAATTTTAATTGTTGACTTATGAAAAACAGTTAAATACTTATATATATATATATATATATATATGTTGCAGATTGTCTTTTCAATTTCACCTCTGTGAAAAAATCTTTAACATATATATATTTATATACAAAACATGATCGAAAAATAGTCAATGTGTATATAAATCATTGGGTCTCCTAGTTTATATAGAAAAATGGTCAATGTGTATATAAATCATTGGGTCTCCTAGTTTATATCGAAAAATGATCAATGTGGGTATATAAATCATTGGGTCTCCTAGTTTATATAGAAAAATGGTCAATGTGTATATAAATCATTGGGTCTCCTAGATTATATAGAAAAATGGTCAATGTGTGTGTATAAATCATTGGGTCTTCTAGTTTATATAGAAAAATGATGAATGTGTGTATAAATCATTGGGTCTCCTAGATTATATAGAAAAATAATCAATGTGTGTATAAATCATTGGGTCTCCTAGTTTATATAGAAAAATGGTCAATGTGTATATATATATCATATGGTCTCCTAGTTTATATTTATTTTCAGCTTAACTGTAAAGAAGAAGAATGTT
>NW_013666984.1:199565-202957 GCF_000517525.1 Limulus polyphemus | reverse complement strand
TGTATAAATCATTGGGTCTTCTAGTTTATATAGAAAAATAGTCAATGTGTATATAAATCATTGGGTCTTCTAGTTTATATAGAAAAATGGTCAATGTGTATATAAATCATTGGGTCTCCTAGTTTATATAGAAAAATGGTCAATGTGTATATATATATCATATGGTCTCCTAGTTTATATAGAAAAATGATCAATGTGTATATAAATCATTGGGTCTCCTAGTTTATATAGAAAAATGGTCAATGTGTATATATATATCATATGGTCTCCTAGTTTATATTTATTTTCAGCTTAACTGTAAAGAAGAAGAATGTTTAATCAGAAAATCTGTTGTACAAACATTAAACGTGTGTGTTGATTAATAATATTAGTGTCATCATGCAATACGTGATTGTGATTGAAAGCCCTAACTTTTTTTACATTTTTATTTTTTATTAATTTCTCCTATAATTGTTTCGAACAAATTGCCCCAATCTTTGATCTCCGTGAAAATAATTACCCATTTATTTTCCAATTTAATACACTACTACTACTCCTACTACTTAGCAACGTATTCCAATACGATCTGCCTAATTTTTAATCAAAGGCTAGCCTCTCCTAAATACAGAGTGGAATATAATTTTTAACTGACATTTCATTGATTGCCGATCAGTAATAGCATCTTATTTAGAAATTAACGATTGTTGAAACTATAATTTATATGCAAAGTAAATGTGATGTACTTTAACAAAACATATTAGATATCGCTATTAAAAAACGGATCAACATTAAACATTAAATAGAAAGAATCGTTATGTTCATAACAAACATAAGTCGCCTTCGGACATGTTGATAACTAAGCTTTAAGACGTAAATCCTTCTCTTTATCTCAGTGAAAATAAAATCGTTCAAAATGAACTTACTATGCTCAGACACACACCATTGACAGTGACGTTAAAGTTGTAAGGCTCGTCACATATGACAGTCACAGACTGTTTGGTACAGTTACGTGTTACTGTGGTTACTGGTTACTTCATTGCAAGAGTGGAGTGTTTATCCGTGACAAATAGGGAGAGACGCATAAAAACTTTAAAATTAATATAATAAATTATTAAACTCTCTCTCTGGATGTGTATGTGTGCAAACTATGGTTGCTAAAACGCAATATTGTCTTTCAGAAAGAGACCTACAATAAATCGTATTCCAGCCGTGGCAAACACAAAGCGGCGGAGTCTTGTAACGGGTGAGAATACACGAACACAAAATGGCAAAATCAGTCCACGTGATCCAGGCAACAATGCACAACATAATCAAGAAAGATAACTTTTGAAAAAACGATACAAGTCACGTCTACACAAGCTGCTTCCACGACATATCCGTTCAACAGTCGCATATCTCAATCAGCTAAAGAGTGAAATAGTCGTTCATGCTATTCCCTACAAAAACATATCGCTGAAGTCGTCTATGAATTGTTGTGAGATCAGACTGTTGAAACGGATGCTAGGAAACCGTCGTACTCGTACTATGCTATTTTAGATTTGTTGTTAACTTCTAATATAGGAATTGTAGAGAGGGTGGAAATTGGGGAACGTCTGGGTGCAAGTGATCGTTGCTCTATTAGGTTTGATGTTTTGCTGCATGTGGAGATAAGGAATGATAGTATTTTGGTTACAATTTTCGGAAAAGCGAGTTTTGAAGGGATGCGACAAGAATTATCTGCTATAAATTGGGAAGCTGAGCAATTTTTTAAATATTCAAGATAAAAATATTCCTTATATAAAAAAGAATGTCTGCTAACCCAGGTTAGCTCACAAAGAGTTTAAGAGATAAAATGAAAGCAAAGCATTATAAATTTAGGAAATTTGAATTCACCAATATGACGGGAGACGTAGAAGATTATAGAAGATCAAGAAAGTTGGTGAAACAGGAACATCAAAAAGGTTGTATGAAAAAAGGTTGACTGAAAACGTAAAAATTAACAGTAAGGCTTTCTTTAAGTATATCAAGGGCAAACAAAATATTAGGATGGGGTAGGTCCCTTGAGGGATGATAAAACAAGGCTCTTATCTGATGATTATGAGATTTCTGGGTTATTTTTTCATCAGTTTTTACTGATGAAGATTTAAGTAGTATTCCTTATCTAGAATCGTTGATAAATGGAAACAAGGTCGGAAAATATGACTGTATTATTTCTGAGAAAACAATTGGCAATTTTAAAAGGCCCATAGGCCCATTAGTCTTACGTCAGTTGTGCGAAAAGTTTTGGAAAGTCTGTTAAAAGATGCTTTGCAAAGTCATTTATCAAACTTTAGAAATTTATTGGATAATCAACATGGTTTCACTAAGGGAAAATGTTGCCTTATAAATCTTTTGACATTCTTTGAAAAGGTTACTGCTTTTGTAGATGAGGGTAAGGGTGTAGATTTGGTGTGTTTAGATTTTCAAAAAGCATTTGACTAGATGGCACATAAAAAGTCTTGTAAAAAGAATTATCTCTATAGGTGTGGGGGATAAGTTAGAAAATTGGATAAAATAGTGGCTGTGTGGAAGAAGGCAGAGAGTTGTTATAAATGGAATTCAGTAAAAGTGGATTAATGTTACAAGTGGGGTACCTCAGGGCTCAGTCTTAGGACCTTTGCATTTTTTTTGATTTACATCAGTGACATAGATGAAGGAATGGTCAATAAATTACTTAAATTTGCAGATGATATTAAGGTCTTGGGTGTTGCTAGCTGTGAAGAGGATGCTGCTGATGTACACAAGAATTCAGATCATTTAGTGAGTTTGGTAAATAAATGGCAGATGGGTTTTAATTATAATAAATGCAAGATCAAGCGTGTGAGTTACCATAATTTGAATTATAAGTATAAAATGGATGGGAATAATCTTAGCAGTGTCATGAAAAGAAAGGGATCTTGGTGTAATAGTTGATCAGTCTCTAAAGCCATTCAAACAGTGTGCTGTTGCTAGTGGTAGAGCAAATAGGATTTTAGGTTGTATCTACAGAAATATTGAATACAAGTCACATTTGGAGTATTATGTTCAGTGCTGTGCTCCTGACCATAAGAAAGACGTCGAATTGTTGGAAAAGGCTCAGAGAATGGTTATTAGAATGGTGCTTGGGATGGAAGGGTTGTCATATGAAGAGCTTGAGATCTCTCAAGTTGTTTCTCTTGAAAAGAAGAAGAAGAGTTAGGGTGGATCTGGTTGAAGTGTTTAAAATTGGAAAAGGAATTGATAATGTTGATGCATCATCCTTTTTCATATTTATCGGCAAGAATAGTAGGATTAGGGGACACACATATAAATTTTGGCAGGGTAGGAGTCATCTTCAGTTAAGACAGTTTTATTTTTCTAACAGGGTGGTTGGCCTTTGGAATGGGTTGTGGAGGCAGTAAATTTAAGTTAATTTA
>NW_013666984.1:188621-199555 GCF_000517525.1 Limulus polyphemus | reverse complement strand
CCTTTGGAATGGGTTGTGGAGGCAGTAAATTTAAGTTAATTTAAGAGAAAGCTTGATAACCATATGAATGATAAGGGCTAGCTTTAAGATTTTTTTAAAATTTATTCAGTTAATAGTTTTAGTTTAGTTTAGAGGATGGGACAGCCGAGATGGTTTGTTTGGTTGTTTGTTTGTTTTGGATTTCGTGCAAAGCTACACGAGGGCTATCTGCGCTAGCCGTCCCTAATTTAGCAGTACAAGACTAGAGGGAAGGCAGCTAGTCATCACCACCCACCGCCAACTCTTGCGCTACTCTTTTACCAACGAATAGTGGGATTAACCGTCACATATAACGCCCCCACGGCTGAAAGGGTGTGACGAGGATTCGAACCTGCGACCTACAGATTGCGAGTCGAACGCCCTAACCACCTGGCCATGCCAGGCCTCAGCCAAGATGGACCAATAGGTCCTTTGTTGTCCGAGGTTTGATTACCCATTATGTAGCTTTGCACAAAGAAATAACAACAACAGTGAAAGAACAACAAAATAAAATTAGATTTATTATTTGTTATAACAAAGATGTGTACTGTAAGTGTTCACACTATTAGAAATGTAATTCAATATTGATCACTATTCTAGATGAGAGTTGATATAAGTAATATAAACATGACCACAAGCACCTTAAAAGCTCCTTGAGAGCCGTGAATGAGATTATTCTATCGAAGTTGCCCCCATCCTTTGGCTTAAAGTCTTGCAGTCTTACGACGCAAAAAATTGAGTTTCGATACCCGTGGTGGGCAGAGCACTGATAGCCCATTGCGTATCTTTATGCTTAACTGCAAACAAAATAATCATATTCAGAAACGTGTGCATAGGATATTACAAACAGGTAGATTTCAGTAAAATATTTTGTTGCGTACATCCAAGTATAGCACAACATATATGTAATGTGTATCCCAAGATGTGGTTATTTATTACTCGGAGGGTAGTATTAGGGAGTTATCGTCTACAAAAACGAAGAAAAAATGGAGATCTGAAAGAAAAAGTGCTTGAATTATTCAGTGTTAACTTCTATATAATACTTGAGTTCCCATTGATCCCCCAGTTTCTTTACTTTATAGGGCCAGAACAGAATACTACTTTTATTCTAGCAAGCGAACTGTAAAATGTAGAACTATAGCTGATGGAAATAAAATTTTTGGAGCATTTTCTTCATAGTATGTCATCGTGGTTGTCAAAATTCGGAGGCAGACAGAAATCTATGAAACGTTAGAACACGTCGTACTTACGACGACCAGTGCTAAAAGTAGTAGAAATTTATGAAGGACAACTTAGGCCTAGAAATTCTATCCAGTTCAATTTGAGACTGCTCGTTTTGGCATAACAAACTTGAAAGTGTGAGTAATGTAGGGAACTTATGTTTATATCACGTAACCATGACAGATGGCAAGTTTATTTGGTAGCATAATTTAGTATCTTGACGTCAAACATTTTAAATAAGAAAACTGGGATTTTTTTTAAATTTTTTAGTTCGTTTGTTTGTAATTAAGCACAAAGCTTCACAATGGGCTATCCGTGCTCTGCCCACCACGGGTATCGAAACCCGGATTCTAGCGTTGTACGTCCTCAGACGTACCGCTGTGCCACTGGGGGGCTAAATCTTTTTTGGCCAATTTAACTATTGTCGTTTACATGGAGAGGAAATTACAAATCTTCACAATTCTGCCAGTTTTTGACAGTAGTGTTTCAAGTTGAGAAATTATCCAAAACAACGTTTCAAGAATTGGAAACAAAAGCAATCAAGAAATAAGTTTTTTTGTTGTTTTGTTTTTACATTTTTCAAGTTATACCGTTTTGAATGTGATTACTTCAAGGCAAAAGATGTTATTCGGTAACACATTTAGTTCATAAATAATTGCTCTAATACAGTTATATTATACATTTCTATTAATTAACAGCAGGTTTGGTAAAAGAAATTCTAAGAAAATCATCACACACACAAAATAAGTATTTGTATAAAGAGTGTTTTTACGAGAATGGTATTTTGTGGCTAAATTTAAAACAAAACAAATTTCTGCGAACATGTGCTACAATTGGTTGGTTTTAAATTATAGTCTCGTTTACATTTGTATTATCAATTTGAAACTTTGCTAAAACATTTAAGTCATCGTTAAGGAATCTATCTAAACGGCCCGGCATGGCCAGGTGATTAGGGCGCTCGACTCGCAATCTGAGAGTCACTTTGATCCCCGTCACACCAAACATGCTCGCCCTTTCAGCCGTGGGGACGTTATAATGTGACGGTCAATCCCACTACTCGTTGGTAAAAGAGTAGCCCAAGAGTTGGCGGTGGGTGGTAATGACTAGCTGCCTTCCCTCTAGTCTTACACTGCTAAATTAGGGACGGCTAGCGCAGAAAGCCCTCAGAAAGCTTTGCGCGAAATTCAAAACCAAACAAACAAATCTATCTAGACGAGATAGTAGTATACAACTGTAGATGGTAGCCTACTGCATAAAAAAACAATATTTACTATATTTTTTGAATACTCAATATTTATTTCTATTAACATGGGCTAATTATGTATTGAATGGTTTATCCATTTACTTGTTTATATACAAATCAATCAATCAATCAATTAATCGATTGATAACTATTTATGCATTATGTATATATATATATATATTCAGATCTGAGCTTGGTTTCTATAATTTGAGAAATAGGATCGTTTTTAAAGTGGCGATAAATTTTTAGACTTCCTGTACGTTAAGAAATACACATGTGTCTTATTCCATGAAAGTTCAACCGAACAGAAAACTATAGCATGGCTGTCTGGACGCTGCTTATTTTTCAGCGATAAATCATGTAGTAGTTGAGGCGAAAAACGAAAGTTTTAGGGCACTAGGCATATTGAAGTGCCAACTGACGCCCCTGTCACCCAGGTTCTCATTTATTCATTAAATCTTGGAGGTGGTGCAGACACGTAAAGCGACAGAGCGGCTGTGAGGAGAACATCAGGCTCTGTTTTAAAATCGACGCAGTGTATGAAATTTATTTTCCGTGTTTTGGCGATACTTCTGGTGATGTTATTGATAATTATGGTTTCTCCTCTTGGCTGGATCAAGGACGTTTTTATAACTCTAATTAAGATAAAGCAGGATTATACTAAGGTAAAAAAAAATACGTTAATAAATAGGAGATGATCGGATCCTATACAATAGATGATATAGAAGCGTATTTTTCAAGAATAAAAAAGGAAAAACAAACAAGATGGCTGCTTTGAGATTAATGCAGTTACACCTAATTAACATTGATTTTTTACCATTATTTTATGACATATCTGTAAGAACGGGTGATGGCAACAAGTAATAGAAGAGGAATCCTTTGTACATATTTCAGAATTAATCTAAGGTTGTTGAAATGACTACACAACATATTGACCAGAATATGCATAGGTCACCTCTAAACATAAAAACCTACATAATTGTTATTTGGTATATTCAACCTGAACGAAACCTTACCTAAATGGCTAGGTCAGAGACCCCCTAAGGTTTAAGCTCAGGCATCTTTAAGTTAGAAGTGCTGACCAGAAGGAGGCAACCAGTCAACAATACTCGCCGCATGTGCATGTACTCTTAATCGGATAAAGCGATTGATTGTCACATCTATAACGCCTCCACAGTTCCAAGTGTAGAGCTTATGCAACAGCACATTTCTATTTGAACCTTCAAGATTCCGGTCCGCAACCCGAATCGTTCGTTAACAACCACATTCGGCTCTGTTAACGAATAATTCATAGTTATTTGAAACTTCAATGATAACAATAAAAATATAAGCACGTGATTGTTTACTTTAACTTACCTCAATGATAACGTAATAGTGATGAATATAAAGAGTTACTCGTGAATATAACGTAATAGTGATGAATATAAAGAGCTACTCGTGAATATTTTCAAATCTGTAATTCATCACTAAGTTTAATCACATGTCATTAGTTCATGCCACTATTCTCTCGATTAACAATTGTTCTAAATGACTTTACTCTTTAATTATCGACGGTTCTTCGACTTAAATACATACAATAAAATAAAATAACAAACGTACATTCTGCTGCCTCCCTTCACACTATTGCAGATATTTGTTTAAAACTTTCACACATAGCTATTCATGGACTATCTGCACATAACTAATGCTGACTCCATTTACACTATTGCAGATATTTGTTTAAAACTTTCACATATAGCTATTCATGGACTATCTGCACATAACTAACGCTGACTCCATTTAAACTATTGCATATATTTGTTTAGAACTTTCACACATAGCTATTCATGGACTATATGCACATAATCAATGCTGACTCCATTTACACTATTGCAGATATTTGTTTAGAACTTTCACACATAGCTATTCATGGACTATCTGCACATAACTAATGCTGACTCCGTTTACACTATTGCAGATATTTGTTTAGAACTTTCACACATACCTATTCATGGACTATCTGCACATAACTAATGCTGACTCCGTTTACACTATTGCAAATATTTGTTTAGAACTTTCACACATAGCTATTCATGGACTATCTGCACATAACTAACGCTGACTCCATTTAAACTATTGCAAATATTTGTTTAGAACTTTCACACATAGCTATTCATGGGCTATCTGCATATAACCAACCCTAATTTTGGACTAATAAACAAGAGGGAAGGCAGCCAATAAATAGCACCCACCGCTAATGCTTGTCTGACAATTCTTATGTCGCGCCCACAGCTCCAAAGTGCGAAACGAAGTAACCTTAAATCACCGGTTTCCGGAATGATCCCACTGTTGATCATTCTAAAGTCAGTACTAAAAGATGCTGAGCTAGCTCGTGTGGCAGGTGTTGAATTAAACCAAGTGACTGTTTTGAACTGTAAAGATGCTGGGCTAGCTCGTGTGGCAGGTAACTGTTTTGAACTGTAAAGATGCTGGGCTAGCTCGTGTGGCAGGTAACTGTTTTGAACTGTAAAGATGCTGGGCTAGCTCGTGTGGCAGGTAACTGTTTTGAACTGTAAAGATGCTGGGCTAGCTCGCGTGGCAGGTAACTGTTTTGAACTGTAAAGTTGCTGGGCTAGCTCGTGCGGCAGGTAACTGTTTTGAACTGTAAAGATGCTGGGTTAGCTCGTGTGGCAGGTAACTGTTTTGAACTGTAAAGATGCTGGGCTAGCTCGTGTGGCAGGTAACTGTTTTAAACTGTAAAGATGCTGGGCTAGCTCGTGTGGCAGGTAACTGTTTGAACTGTAAAGATGCTGGGCTAGCTCGTGTGGCAGGTAACTGTTTTGAACTGTAAAGATGCTGGGCTAGCTCGTGTGGCAGGTAACTGTGTTTCTTTTTACTAAAACAGCTTATGTATTCGGTTTCATACGCTATGTAACATCAATATTAGCTGTAATAAAATTAATGCTAATATTGATGTTAGCTGTAAGAAATTAAAGTTTTGTTTAGCGAGCCAAAAAATTACAGATTATGTTTTAATGTACACTACAGAGATATATCGTTGTTTCTTTTTTTTAAATATATATTTGATGAATTGGTGTGGTTTATCCCACAACGTCCTATATATTTTATTAAAATTCCATTTTGTTTTCTCAATTTTCCCTTTATTTTATTAATTTTCATTGTTTCATGATCATGTCGGAAAGTTCATCCAAATAGTTGAGAGAGTTGTTTTGTAATATGAATGGTTAAACTTTTTAATATCATATGAACTTTTACATTGTTACCAGAATTAATAAGTATATTAACTCAGTATATATTTATAGAAATATAGAATGAAGAGAAAAAAACGATGGCCATAAATTACGCATTTCGTTGTGTTTGAAATTGGTTTGTTTACATCAATAAAGTTATTTTTAACGAGGACTATTATTTGTTTTTGTCCAAAACCGCTTTACTCGGTAAAAAAAGCATAATTCAATAAGTAACTATCGTGCATTTGCTGCGCCAGTTTGTAAACCTTTTAATGATTGTATCGCTTTGAGTTTGTCTCAACAGCGCCATTGAATTATTTGGAACTTAATGATCAGCAGATTTCTAATTGAGTTATATTTTGAAGTAATTGCTTCGTTATTTCTTCTATGATCACTAAACGAAAAATTGAAATTTTTGATTCGATCTCAATAGTTGTTTTTTTCCTCAGTCACCAGGTTTATCTTAATCCCCTTTAGAGTTTATTAAAGATCCACTTTTTTTTTCCTATTTATAAACAGACAAATTTTAAGAGCAGGCTTTTCTCTAAATAATCACGGTAAGGTTGTGGTGACTGGATATCAAGTTAAAAGCTTATAAAATCACCTAAGTCTAATTATTACTTAGTAACTACTTTTTGTTTCGCCCCCCCCCTGTGGCACAGCGGTATGTCTGTGGACTTACAAAGCTAGAATCCGGGTTTCGATACCCGTGGTGGGCAGAGCACAGATAGCCCATTATGTAGCTTTGTGCTTAATTACAAACTTTTTGTTTTATAATAGACACTAATTATTAACTACCAACAGGTTTAAAATACAGAGGATATTTAAACAACATGAAATCAGAACCGTATTCAGATATCATATAATAATTATTACACACCAAACCACTCAAAAATCTAACGGAGAGGAAAACTTCACCTGAATTCCAAAACGCCAGGAAAAACAAACTACTAAAACAAATTGCAATTCAGAAGCATAATAGACATAATAAGACTCGATAATACTGATCTATCTGCAATATTCATCATTCCAGACCCGATAATATTGATCTATCTGCAATATTCCATCATTCCAGACTCGATAATACTGATCTATCTGCAATATTCCATCATTCCAGACTCGATAATACTGATCTATCTGCAATATTCCATCATGCCAGACTCGATAATAGTGATCTATCTGCAATATTCCATCATGCCAGACTCGATAATACTGATCTATCTGCAATATTCCATCATGCCAGACTCGATAATACATATCTATCTGCAATATTCCATCATGCAAGAGAAGAAGACTTTATAATATGTATATTACAACACTGAAATAATAGGACACTAATCACATATGAGAAACAGAAATATAAAATAGTTTGAGTTTGAGTTTGTTTGAAGTTAAGCACAAAGCTACCCAATGGGCTATCTGTTCTCTGTCCACCACGGGTATCGAAATCCGTATTCTAGCGTTGTAAGTCCGCAGACATACCGCTGTGCTACTGGGGGAGTAAAATATAAAAGAAGCCTACTACATCCACCTAAGTGATAATACACTCAACAAAACAATCAAATAGTTACTTGATTCAAGTCATAATGAGGGAGACCTCAGTCGAATGCCTAACGCACCAGACGATCATAAAATAGTTCCAGAACAGAATCCCGGTCACTACAGACAGAAGTAATCCTTCTCAGGATTTCCCTGAAGTCGCCAGCAAATTAGCAGCTGAACCTTAGGACAACCCCCCCTTAGTAATTAGCACATGGTTACGAAAAATTTAGTTACTAATTAATAATTAAATTGACGTGATCATATAGGCTACTAACCATGTGAACGTCATGTTGTACAATTACTTTTCGTTTTCATTAAGAAACAGCGAATTAACTGAATGCACTATTAAAACAAAATTTTGTTACCGTACAATTTACACGTTCAGAAATGTATGCGGTCAATCTCGTGCCAAACATCATTATGTCATTTAACAAGGACAGATAAGTAGCCTTTTTAAACTAATCAAACAGACTTGATTATCAAATAAGATAATTAACTTAAAGATATCATTTTATGTACACTTTCGGCGTGCGAAGCGTTGTTAATGTTCTTAAGATAATTAACTTGAAGATATCATTTTATGTACACTTTCGGCGTGCGAAGCGTTGTTAATGTTCTTAACCGACACATTTTGATGTCAGCTTATTTAGGCATTATTTTATATTGGCTCGTTCGTAAGAATATTGTCAAATTAGTAAGAAAATAGTACAGCAACAACCAAAACTGCGCCGTAAGAGATACCGTGCCAATAAGTAATAATAAACCATTAAGGCTATCAAATAATTTGAATATTTGGCTGGGTTGGTGTTGTTAAGTGCAAAGCTACGCAATGGGTTATCTGTGATCTGCTCATCACGGGTATCGAAACCCGATTTTTAGCATCGTAAGACTGCAGACTTGCCGCTAAGCCAAGAGGGTGGGGCAACTTCAATAGAATAATCACATTCACAGCTCTCTGGGATATTGTAAGGTGGTTGTGGTCATGGTTATATTACTTATATTAACTATCATTGATGCATCATATTTTTTCATACTTAACGGCGAGAATAGTAGGGCAAGGGGACATAGATATGAATTTTGGCAAGGTAGGAGTCATCTTCATCTAAGACCGTTTTATTTTTCTAACAGGGTGGTTGGGCTTTAAATTAAAACGAGTTGTTTTTAATAGAGAATATGGTTTTTAAACCAACTAAATTTCTTATAATCTACGCAGGTTTTTCAAATATGTCTGAACAAGTCCTTATGGCAGTGACTATTTAAAGTACATTTGGAATGAAACGTAATGTATGAAACATAAACGTGTTCTAATTCATCAGTAGTTTCTTTCAAATGGTGCCGCAATGTCATGTTTCATTGTATCCTTCTATAAATAACCAAGTTCTCATTAAACTGACTAATCTCTTTATTCTGATACCACTGATTAATAAAACTGTAGAAAAGGTTTAGTACAGCTTTAGTGTGAGGGGATTACCCCTATAGTTCAATTGGTAAAACACTACTTGGGAATGTGAGAGATCTCAAGTTTTATCCCGATGCGAGGAAGCTCAAAAATGAGATTACCACAAGCGCATTAACTCCCATGAAACAAGCATCTCCTACTGTATATATATATACACAATAACAGCTACAAGTATCGTACCTATGTGAATTTCTTTACCAATCCGTCATCGGCTCAGTCTCAAATCTTCGAGATATATCAACTGAACTGGAAATGATGAAAGCGTTTGCAAGCTTTATAACTTCAAGTATAGCGTTTTCTTAACCAAAGAGCTTAACTCTTCGATACAAAATCCTCGAGTGAATACTAAATATGATAATCACAGAAATTCAGTTTTATCATGATTTAGGCAAAAGATTAGACGAAGCGTGATTTAATTTCGATCTCGTATAATTGTTTGGGCGAAACTTTTATTTCTGGATCCGAAATTTTTATTCTTCTTTATTAAAGGTTAATAATTTTTTTTCGTCATTTCAACCTTTAGAATTAATTATTGTAGGATTTACGTTTCTCATATTGGAGGTATTGTTTTAATTGGACCTGATATGACGTAGTGGTTAGTGCATGCAGTGGGCAGCGTATTAGGAGGTCCAAGATTTGAGTAACAGTACATCACTGGACACACACACTACACTTTCGTCTAAATCGTAAGGCTGGACGTAGTCTAACGATCTGCGAGCGGAATGTGAATCTGAAGGTTCGTGATTTGTGTCCCTTTACCGCAAAATTAATCTCTGCCCTTTGGGGCAATGGGTCCGTTTTATGAGTTGACAGTCAAATCTCACTGTTCAAAAGAGTGGTAGGTGCTGTTGACTAGCTGTCTTCCCTCTAGTCTATTACTGCTAAATTAGGGACGGCTAGATCAGATAACCCTTGTGTAGCAAACAAATAAATAAACTTGAATATTTATAACTACGACAATCAAACCAACACTTTTATCAAAATAAGCGACATAACAGATGGGAGCTGAACTTTAGGGGTCTCTCAGTTGGCTGAAAATATGAAAAGTAAACTTATAAAATATTTGAAAATGATTATCAGTATCTTATAATCCAGAAGGTTAGTAAATTATGAAAAAAATAGTTTTGGAGCTCACCACATCATTACACTCCATGTCGCCGCGTCCGGTCATGCTCTATCTAACGGACGTACATCTTAAAATAACCCTGCAGCATATATAAGTCCGTAAGCTTATCGCTGATCCACTAGGGGAACTGTTCTTTTATCGAGATTTATTGTTTTGTTTGTTTGTTTGTAATTAAGCACAAAGCAACACAATGGTCTATCCGTGCTATGCACACCACGGATATAGAAACCCAGTTTCTAGCGTTGTAAGTCCGTAGACATCCCGCTGTGCCACAGTGGGGGTCGAGATTTTTCAAAGAAACATAACATCATTTCATGACACTTTTCTATGATTTTGGGAAGTTTTTGCATTGTTCGTTTGGTTTTAAGTCTTTCTTTTGCAGTTCTTGCAAAATATTTTCAAGAGAAAACAATTTATTTAATAACGTTTATGCACTAATAATATGTTATTACTGTGTCATAAAAAGCAATTTTCACAGAATTCTAATTACGCTGTTGGCAAAATTAAAATCCGCTTAGATTATCAAAATAATTACTCATTAGTGTTAATTTGAATTAAAATATTTTAAGGGAAATGTTATTTCTAAAAGTTTTATAAAGAGTATTTTGTTTTATACAACTGCTGCCCTCTACAAAATAATTTAGTAAAAATCTGAAAAATATATTTGTCAATGAATTCATGAAACATTCATATTCGAAACAGAGTTAAATTTGCATCGTTTATAAAACGTACAATGTTACTATTTAACCCACAGACAGAGTTAATTAAATACTTTAATCTTTGCCCCTGAGCCTCGTCAGGATCAGCTCTAACTGAAGCTTAATCATCACTGAATTGATACAAAGTCGTAGGGATCTTAATAAAGCTTAATCGTCGTTCGATCTCTATCTCTCTCGTTAATTAATGAGATGTAATGTTCCTTTTTATCACCAATGTATAATGAAGAAAATCACCGTACAGCTATTCTATATGAGCTTCCAACTGCATTATCTGTTTTCAAACAAATATTAGATCGTCAGTAAATTAATGTCGCATTTTGGAACACTTTCATTAAACATCCCACAAAAAACGTACATCACGTATAATAGTTAAACG